>NW_018108956.1:11485-13266 GCF_000183805.2 Loa loa | reverse complement strand
CATAGTTTTTTAATTTTAAGTTCTGTGCTCTTTTGTGTAGTTTTTAATTAATTTCACTTATTTAGCCTTTATGTAGTATGTTTTTTTATGTGCTTTTTAAATTTGGCCTATCTTATCTATTTTTTTATCTAATATATATGTAGTCATTGACGTACTTTTTGGTATTTTTTTTGAAAAAAGAAAAATTTCGTATGAATTTAGTGATCACTATTTTTGTCATACAGTAAGGTTTAACCAGATTGAGATCTCAGATATTTTCAAGTTTGCAAAATTTAAGAATTCGCCATTATTTAGCATTTTTCTAAGTTCTATTTTCCCTAAATGCAGTTTTATTTTTGTATAATATTTTTAAGTACTTCATGATTTCCTTATTTGATTATTTAACGGCTAGGTTTTTGTGCATATTTTGATATGATAATTTTTCCGAATAGTCCAAATCTGCGAATCTATTCTAATTTGTTTGAATTACGGATGTTTTCTTGGACATTGCTTGAAAATTTGAATTTTTGTAAATTTCTTTGAACTTATGATTTTTTAGATTTCTGAATTTTGACCGATTTTTTTTTGAATTTCCTCAATTTTCACCTTTTTTTGAATACATTTACAAAAATTCAAATTTTCAAGCAATGTCCAAGAAAACACAAAACTTTGCTTGGAAATTTGAATTTCTGTAATTAGATTCCTGAATTTTAATCGATTTTTTTCAATTTCCTCAATTCTTACCTTTTTTTGAATACCACAATTTTCGGAAATGAAAATTTCTTTTTGATTTTTAGTTTTATCGGATGTTTCAAACTTCCAAAGTGCTCAGGACCTTTCTTTGACTTATCGAATTTTTGTTTTTCAAGCTCTTGAATTTGCTTTGAGCTTTTTTCAACTTTCGAGTTACGAAATTTCAGAAACTTTCAAATTGTCAAATTTTAATTTCTTTTTGCATCTCCGAACGATTGAACGACTAAATACTTTGAATTTTGCTCAATTTTTTCTTTGCCATGATTTTTGCTTTTTGGTATTTTGCGCTTTCTGTTTGCACATCTTCACTTTTGATTCCTTTGCATTTCATTTCCCTTACTTTTCTTAACTCAGTTATGTATTTTTCCTATATTCTTCACTTTGCGCCTTTTACTTAGTTTACATTTTGCCCGCCTTTTACTCACTTTCATTTTTGAAAGTTTTTTTATAACTTTTTCTGTAACATTTCATTATGTACATTATTTCATTATGTCTTTTACTTACTGTATTTGTACATATTTTATTATTTTATTTATTTTTGCATATTTTATTCATTTTTGCATGTCTTTTACTTACTTTATTTTTACATATTTTATTATTTACTTTATTTTTACATGCCTTGTACTTACTTTATTTTTACATGTTTTGTTACTCACTTTATTTTTGCATGCCTTTTGTTTACTTTGTTTTTACATATTTTATTATTTACTTTATTTTTGCATGCATTTTACCTAATTTGTTTGCACACATCATTGCTTGTTTTATTTTTGCATGTCGTTCACTTACTTTATCTTTGCATATTTTATTACAAACTTTATTTTTATATATATCTTTACATTTTTTTATTTTTTTTCCTTTACTTACTTTTCTTTTGCATGATTCATTACCAAATCTATTTTTGCATGCCTTTTATCTCTTTTATTTGTGCTTATCACTGTTTACTTTGTTTTTGCATGCCTTTTACAAACTTTATTTTTACATATTTTATTACGCACTTTATTTTTGCATGCATTTTACCTAATTTGTTTGCACACATCATTGCTTGTTTT
>NW_018108956.1:2861-10485 GCF_000183805.2 Loa loa | reverse complement strand
GCTTTATTTCTAAATGCATTTATTTTAAATATATCTTCCCATTTTTTCTTCATTTTTCTCTTTATTTCTTTTTACTCACTTTCCTTTTCTTTTGCATGGATCATCATCAAGTTTATTTTTACATGCCTTTTATCTCCTTTATTTGTGCTTATCATGTTTATTTTATTTTTGCATGCCTTTCATTTACTTTTTTTACATATTTTACTATTTACTTTATTTTGGCATACCTTTTACTTGCTTTATTTTTACATATTTTATTGCTTTATTTTTGCATTTTTTATTTTTGCATGCCTTTTATCTAATTTGTTTCCACACACCATTGATTATTTTACTTTTGCATGTCGTTCACTTACTTTATTATTACATATTTTATTACAAGCTTTATTTTTAAATATATTTATTTTTAGATATATCTTTATATTTTTTTCTTATTTTTTTCTTTTTTTCACTCACTTTCCTTTTGCATGATTCATCACCAAGTTTGTTTTTGCTTTCAATGGTTTCATTGGGAATTATTTAAGCACGGGATCCCTAACATCAAGTAACATTGAGTCCTTGCCATACAAAGACATTCTGTTAATTTCAAAATTTCAGGGAGAAATTGAGTTGGAAGCGGATTATTTATTATTGGCATAGCCCACCTGTGTGAATTAGAAACATATATAAATGTTGTGGTGTAATGGCCAGTCCAGTTATCCAAAAAATTAAAGAATTAAAGCTGATTCGATTCTGAATTTTCAGTAGTGACGGTACTAGCAGCTTCCATCACTTTTGCGTTTTCTGCTAATTAGATCTCAACAGAAAAGTAGGTTTTTTTTTTGTTTTGTTTATATTTCAAAACTTTTACGTGTAGGTGTACGTTCGAATCTAGCATTCTCAAAATATTTTAACCCAAAAGAATTGGGAATTTTGGAAAAGCTGTTATTGTTGACATGGTGGGTGCGCCATCTATAGATGAAACGAAGCTTATTTCACTTGTTTATTAATGAAACATAAGTGAATTTTATGGATGCTTAAACGATTGGATCAATCACCCAATCGAGCAGGCGTCAGAAGCTCAATGCTTCCCAATGAATTTCAATGAAAATTCGATTGGTACATTTAGCTATTTTTTTATTTTATCATAAATAAAGCATTACAACGAAATTATTGGAAACTAAATCAAGGAATATTATTTGTAAAAGAATGGAGGCTTATTTCAACAAAGCTCATAAATTCACAACTTCCAATAAAATCCATTTTATATCAAGGATAATTTTAGCTTTAATTTCTGTGATATAATTTCACTGTCAAAATGTTGTCGAATGGAAGAAATTTGATATTTACTCTTTCAGCTCATTCTCCTAGAAGATTTTAAACACAGAGTGTTTTCGTTGATACTTTTTATTGATGCTAATTTTCAAATCTTCTTTTGTCTTTTTTCTAGTTTCAAATCTTTTTCAAATGATAGATTGCTCTGTCCATTGAGACTAACTGTGTTTAGATAAATTAAAATTTATAACTTTTTTTCTCAATGAAATGAAATTATGAATAAAACATGAAGTAGAGTATGAAACGCCAGTACTTCCAAAAAATGAATTAAGTGAATAAATATCGTTCCTTTCATTCGTGAAAGAAATTGCATGATTTCTTCAGGGATTTGACAATGAAATTATATCACAGAAATTAGACTTGGAATTATCCTCGATATCAAATGAATTTTGTTAGGAGTTTGAATTTGTAACTTTTGCTGTCATCTCAAATCGAAATAGGCGGGAACAACTTCTTTCACGAATATTTGGTGATTGCGAAAATTTCTTAGTAATGCTTTGTTTACGACAAAGCGAAAAAACAACTAAGTGTATCAGTCAAATTTTCACTGAAATTCATTAACAAGCTTAGAGCTTCTGATCTCTTCTTTATATTTAATGAAGATTTAAATTTTGTAATGGGTGGAATATCGAGTATCTCTGATTATAAATAAATAATGGAAAGGTATTGGAGTTGAAATCTGAAACGACGATCTTTGAAACTATGCATTGGAAGGTGTTTTTGGAAATCAACTGTGATTTTGTGACGTGCATACAGCTACTTTGCAATTCGCATGCAAAAAGCAATTCGTCAAGTAGAATTTCAATATTTTCTAGGGTTTCAATAAAACATTTTTCACAGGAAAATTTTGAAGTGATGGGATGCAGTGCAATAGTCTTCACGAAGATTATTGGCAGTTTAGTGATTAGTTGGTTTATTCGAGTTTCATTGCTTTAGTTTTCTCGAAGAGGTTGAACAAATGAAGTCCTGTGAGAAGCATTTTTGAATTTGAGGTATAACTTGGTCAAAGTCTTGGAAATTAATAATGGTCTGATGGTCACGCGAGTTGTTATCAGTAGCGTTTGATTCAGTAAGCAAAATTGCAAAAAAAAAAAGAAAAGAAACAAATGGAAACTGTGAGATGAACGTGTGCACCAAAAGCTTGGGAATGATGAATTTCAGGATGCATCTAAATGAATTGAAATTTGAAGAAATCAAAATTCATCTTCCCTCATTTTCTTCAAAAGCATTCCATTTTTCAAATTAAATCCAAGCAAAATGTCAACGTACTTTCGTCCAAGTATATCATAGTAAGTTTTACAGCACGGTATTAAACTATGGTCATCTTTTGCCTCTAATTTTCTTTTTTTCAATTTAATCCCGGATATGCACATATATGCTTTTTTTCATGTGATGAACTCTTGTTATGACATTTATATTGCCTTTGGCAATTAATTAACGTAATTTGAAAATTAAGCACAAATTTACCAGTAGCACGAAATAAGCTTATCAAATCACATTTCGATGAATTTGGAGAACGAAAAGCTGTTTGCTTGTTTTTGCATATATTTGAACCAAAAAAAAGAAAAAAACTTGCTCTTAGTACTGTCTTTATTGAAATGTTCTCGCACGACAATGACGAGATCTGTACCGGTTTTCGTTTCTTTATTGCTTATATCCTCAACTTTACCAATCGAATATAATCAAGA
The DNA here is from genome assembly GCF_000183805.2 of Loa loa. Taxonomy (NCBI): domain Eukaryota; kingdom Metazoa; phylum Nematoda; class Chromadorea; order Rhabditida; family Onchocercidae; genus Loa; species Loa loa. The sequence continues at coordinate 7,486 of NW_018108956.1, read as the reverse complement.
ATCCGTAAGGGATCGAATAAAATGTCATTATTCAAATCTTCATCACATCCGGTAATTCTAAATCATTCACTATTATATGTATCCATATCTGTGCCAAGCATTAACTCCAAATCACAGTGGTCAAGAATATTAAAGTCATTTGAGAAATACTCACTGTCCCAACGATCCTGTTGAATTTGGTCAGAAGCGTTTAGATGAATGAAGAAAAAATTCCATTCTGAACTGAAACGATGCAAAACAGAAGGTTGAACCAAACGATTATGTCATCGATGTAATGAAGAACAATGTGACACAGAGAATTTTAAAAATGTCAGGAATGCTCGAACTTCGAATAACTTCGGATGAAAACTTTTTCGAATAACTTCGAATAAAAACTTTTTATTTCACATTGGTTAGAATTAAACGACCAAAGATTCAAGTTGGAATTGAACGACAAAACATTCAGATTGAAGTTGATTTCTTTTTAATTCTTGGGATCGTTTTTCAGACACTTTATTTTGCTCATTTAATATAGTTATAAGTTAGATACTTGATGGTAAAACATCATTGATGAGTATCTTCGATGAAAGATACTTTACTTTCTAACAACAACTCTCGATTGTTGTAGACTAAACTTTGGGGACGAAGCTTTGGTACTTGCTACAAATGCGCTAATGGCTCAGAAGATCAATGCTGGAGAGAAAAGTTCGATTACAAAAGGCAGAACAGAAAGTCTTCTTAGGTGGTATTTAACGAGGAATGATTTTTTTTGCGTTATCTTTTATCCTCCCAGTTGATTGTGTGTGTATATGTACTTTCAAAGTAAGCAACACCTGGATGATGTGCTATTCTCTCACCAGATTGGAAGGTCAGAATAGGATATTGTTGGTAATTTTTATGGCCAAAGCTTAGGTACATTGGCTCTTTTTTTTGTGGAAGCCTGTGATGAGTTCGCCATAGAACTTAGGAAAGTGGTTATCTTCCATCTTGGCGACGTGTCCAGCTTAGTACAATTGCATCCTCAATAGCATTACTTCAATACTAGTTGGTACCTACCTGTTCGAAAATATTAATATTGGTCACGTAGGTTACGTAGTCAGATCAATAAATATTTAGGATTGCATGGAGACATCACTGGTGGGAACGTTCGAGAAATGGAGATAGTAACGGTAAATGACTGGTGATTCAAACCGATGTAAAAAAAATAGACAGTACAGTAGTTTTGAATATATTAATTTTTGTACTTCTCTTCAACTTTTTATGCACCAAAATCTATGCTGAAGTTTCCCGGAAGTTCTATCTGTCTTTGCTAACTTGTTAATCTCTTTCTTTCTTGATTTTAGCATCCAGTGTCATGAGTCCGCTTGAATAGTTGAACTATTGAACTGATTAAAGCTCTGATTCACCTACGGTAATGTGGGAATGATGATAGTCCTGCTGTGATGCAGGTTGATATAAAAGTGTAACTTCGATCTTCTTCAAGATGATTGCCAGTGCAAAAATCTTTACATCTTCAGCAAAGGAAGATGTTAAACGCTACACAGTTTTTTCTACATGAACAACGATGGCGGTTCTGTCGTGAAAAAGTAGACGACGTTGGTGAAATATTTTTTGCTTCGCTTCAACTGTAACCCACTGGAGTTAATTAATTTATAATGTTTTTTTTTCGTAAAGTTATTAGGTAAATAAATATTTGGTGTTATTTTGGCGAATTAATAAAATACAAAGTCATAATAAACAAATAAATATACAAACAAACAAAGAAGGTGAATAAGGAAGTAAGACATATTCAGTTTGATCAAGAAATACAAAGTAATAAGGGTTATGGTACAAATGGATAAATTAGGTGTTGACATGGTTGTCACCATCATTTAGGTATAACTGTTCGATTTAGATGTTGATACAATAATTACCATCATTTAGGCACAACCATTCCATGCAGACGTTAATAGAGTAATTATTATCATACAGGCACAAACATTCCATATAGGTATTGATACAGTAACTATCTGGATATGGATATAGGTAGTGCGAATGGTTGCAGGGTTGCAGGTAGCTACAGGTAGTTATATGAGAATACAGGTACATGCAGGAGGATGTAGGTGTTGCGGGTGTTACAGATGGTCACGAGTGATGCAAGTGGTTGCAGATGATTACAGGTGATTACAAAATGGCTGTAGGTGGTTACAGAAGGTTGCAGGTGGCTACGGATGATTACAGGTGGTTACAGGCAGTTTCAGATGATCGCAGATGGTTACAGATAACTACGGAAGATTACAAATGGTTGCACGAAGGCTACGGATGATTACGGGTGGTTGTAAGTTGTTGGAGGTGGCTATAGCTGGATACGGTTGCAGGTGGTTACGAGTGGTGGCAGGTGGTTACAGGCGGTTGCAGGTGGTTACAGATGGTTACGGATATATATATATATATATATATATTTCCGTTTACGTATTATTTATTAAATTTTATGTTTAACATTTTACATATAGTTTTCATCTTTTTCAAGCAATAATCATTAGGCTTTTCAATATCTTAATCCATCTTTCTCATTTGTTTTTTAAAGTGTTATTTATTATATCTATGAATTTTAATCCATCCTCTTTTTTTTGCACTTCTAAGTAGTAAACATCACGTTTACCGGATTTAAATCCTTTTTTTTTTACACTTTTAAGTAGCAAACGTTATGTCCAGTAGAACTTTAATTCGTATTACTTTCTTAATATCATCATTTTTGATCATCTTATGGTATTATTAGTGAAAAGAATTATTTGCAAATATTCCTTCACTTATGTCAACATTGCGAATGAAAAGAAATATAAACAAACGATAATGTCATCTTATCTTAGTTATTCTTTTTTATTTGATTGCGATTATTGATGAACGGCGGAAGAATGAATTACTTCATTTTTATTTTATCCTTTATTATCTTGAATTTTCAATTCAATTTTAGTTTTTTTTTCAAATCTAATTTTGCTTATTTTCTACACCCGAAATCTAAATTCTGATACTTTTTAATTTTAAATTTTATTTTTTTTGGCATCCAAAAAAAATCATTCATAAATGGTTTAGTTTCCCAAATTTTCATTTAATTAAAAAAAATTCCCAAATGATCCATTCTCGTAGTTGCAGAGAAGTAGAAAAGCAATTAAAAAGCTATTTTAAATTTATAAAATGAGATAAATGGAAAAGTAACGGTAGCAGTGTGGGCAATAATTAGGTGAACATTAATTTTACTAATTAGGTTAACATTAGGTAATAATTAGGTAAACATAAATTTCAAATGTATTTATCCTGCTGGGTAATATTATTTGAAATGTTGGAAAAAAATAAAAAGTGCAATAAACTTTTTATTTTTAAAGCTTTCGATTTTAACTTTTATGCTTTCCATTCCATTTATCATTACCATTATCATCACCATCATCATCATCATCATCATCATTATCATCATTGCACAAAATCTAGCATTATGATCTTTATTTCTTTTTGAAAAAATTTCTAACTGTAAAAAATTTACATTTAGTGTTTTAAAAATTATTTTCATCATCAACATCATCATCATTATTACCATTATTACCATAGCTGAAAAATCCAACTTAGTAATCTTTACTCCTTTATTGAAAAATCTTACATTTGAATTTGAAAAATTAATTTCATCATCGTTATGATTAATTACCATCATCATTATTTCATCGCATTTGCAATTTAGAAGAAATTCATAAAATATGAATTATTTATCTGGGAGATTTGCTGAACTTTGGCCTATGACGTTCTCTTTTGAACTTATTGAAAAACGTTCCATTGATTGAACGAATGAAAAAATAAATAAATAAAACAACAAAGGATAGTAATTCGTTTGAATTTGTTGCAATCAACGATTTAATTTAAAATTTAAAATTCAGATAACATTGAAGTAAATTGAAATAATTAAATGACGAAACAAAACTAGGGATCATATAGTATTAAATGTGAAATTTAAGAAACTTGAAAATTTTGAAAATATTGAAAGATTTGATAATGTCAAAATGGTCTATCGCATCTTATTCATATGTTTAATTGTTGAATCATTCGAGAAGAAATTGCTATGAAACGATGAATCAATTCTATTCAAAATATTTATGCAAATGTTTAATTTCGCTTAAAAATATCTTTTTTTCTCTTCTTCATCTTTAAAAATTTGTTAAAAATTTTTAAAAGCATCCTTGAGTGAATAATAATTTTTATTATTATTGTTAAATTTCATTTATTCATTTTTCTTCACTTTTCGATTTAATTTAATTCCGAAAATTTGTGGAAAAAATGTTTCACTTTATTCAGGCCTTACATATTTATATAACTAGAAACATCATTTTTGTATCATAACCATCTTTTAAGTGATAAACATGTCCGAAATAAGACCCAAAGAAAGCTAATAGTTCTGATAAAATGATCCGAAATATTTACCGAAGTGCGGTTAAATATTCTCGAAATGAAAAAAGTACGGCAAATATTTGAAAAGATTTGAAAATTGGTTTATTCAACAAAAAAAGACAGCTGTACTTATGATAATAGTAATAAAAATAATAGCACTAGTGGCAGTAGTGGCAATAGCATTAGTAATAACACTACTAATAATAATAATAGTAATAATGAGAATTAAAGTAGCA
>NW_018108956.1:0-1850 GCF_000183805.2 Loa loa | reverse complement strand
TAAGTAAGTAATAATAATAATAATAATAATAATAATAATAATAATAATAATAATAATAATAATAATAATAATAATAATAATAATAATAATAATAATAATAATAATAATAATAATAATAATAATAATAATAATAATAATAACAATAATAATGAAGTAAAAATGATAATAATAAAAGTGATAATAATAAAAATTAGCTAAACAAGAAGATTTGAAGGATGAATGGAGGAGAAAAGAGAAATAATTAAGGAAGAAAGGGATTAAATTTGCATCTGACTTAATCAATAAAAATGAAACTTTAAATTATGAAAAAATTTTCAGTTTGTCAAATTTCAAAACAAAAAAAATTCACGTTAGTTTGAAAATATCATCCAATTATATTTCACGATAATATTGAACTTTTCAACAACAACAACCATTAATTAATTTCAAACGAATAGCTATATTAGAAATTGCTGTGATTAATTATTTCAAATTGAACTTTTCGTTGATTATGACAAAAGTAAATGTATAATTTATTGATTGACTACTTGCATTCATTGTATCGATTAAAATATATCAAACAAGAAATCGAATATTTAATTTTCAGTTGATACTGACAAATAATGCATGATTTTGTTAGAATGAGATCAAAACGAACCAAGCGTAAGAAAAAATTTTGCCGCAATAAAAATTAATGGAACAATTTTTTTCAAGTATAGAATGCAAATTTAATTGCAAATGCTATAACTTTTAATGCAAACTTGGCATATGCTTTAATTATCCCAATTCCTTAGAATGCCTATTGAGATTTTAATTTGGATTATTCAAGTCTTTAATTATTCAAGTTTTTAATTACTTAATGCCTATTGAAATGGACTATTGAAAATTTTTGTTTTCCGATGAAATAAACTGAAGTCAAATAGATATAAGATTAAAGATTAATGGGGCTAAAAAGATTGATGCAATTTGATTCATCACTTTGACACAAATGACTTGACGAATGCATTCCTGTTGATAATTGACAAATTCAAAAAATTCAAATTGGAATTCAAAGTCAAATTTAAATTGAGAGATTTTCAGTGTATTGTATTATTATTGTTATAATTATTGATGATTGCAATCACAAGTTAATCATACTTTTTAACAAATCCTAAATTAAACAATTCATTTTAATTCTTGCAATTAAAAAAGAAAAAAATTGAAAGAAAAGGCAAAGGCATTGACGAAAAGTTGTATGAAAAAATTTAAATTGTTAGAGATGAATCTGATAAAATTTAAATTTAGCTTTTACTCCATTAAAATTGTAATAATGAAAGTTACAACCTAAGACGACAAAATTAAAACTGCAAAACTAATGGGAGGAAAAAAATCTTGTTTATTGAGAGTGACGGGATAAATACGAGAGACACTTTGACAATAAATATTTAATGATTTGGCGGCATTTGAATGGGAAAAATATGTGCCGGCGACATACTGGTTTTTGTGAAGTGCTAATTTGAATTTCAAATTTCAAATTCTAAAATGCGAAACAAATATGCAAGAATTGTTGATAAGAACTTTGAAACAAAAAAAAACGAAAGAAAAACAAAACAGAATTCAAGAATTGAAGTGAGGTCTTGCTGAAATTTTCAAAATTCATTTATTATTATTATTATTTATTATTATTATTACTATTATTATTGTTATTATTATTATTGTTATTATTATTATTATTATTATTATTATTATTATTATTATTATTATTATTATTATTATTATTATTATTATTATTATTATTATTATTATTATTATTATTATTATTATTATTATTATTATTATTATTATTATTATTATTATTATTATTATTATTATTATTATTATTATTATTATTA
>NW_018108955.1:4052-13354 GCF_000183805.2 Loa loa | reverse complement strand
CCGGATGACCGATTTGTTCGATATACTTTTTATATGCCTGTAACCAAGCGAAAAAAACAAAAAACATTTCGCATTACAGCGACATTGCATGAGTTGGGTTTCTAGCGATAAAGAGTTGAAAGATTGAGGTAATTAGATTGAGCCAATTTTGTTTGATTGTAAATTGTTAATTGAAAATTTACTCTTTGCTTGACGGAAATAAAATGTTTACCCGAAATGATTGTTTGATGCCACCGTTGTCAGCGATATTTTCGCCTAATGTGAGCTTTTCCATTTACCTACAAATGAATAAACGAATATTTCAAAGAATGCGCAAACTTAATGAACAATTTATTTCATCCTATTCTATCAATTCAACTAAAAATTTTAATTTAGCAAGAAAAGTATCAGTTTATGTTTCAGTCATATCACATCACACTTTCCCGGAAATCCGGATGCTCAACTCATTTGGATCTGACAGTATTTCTAGTACTACCAAGTCTCAAAATCAATCCATTATCAAAAATAACCAACTGTGACTATAAACGATGGTAAAACTGGCACTGAAACTCAACCGATACATTTTTTTTTGTTCTGTACTTCAAAATATGCAAAAAATTAATTGGATTTAATAAGCAGTGAACGTTTTTCGCATTAATGTATTGTCGTAATAACTTCTTATCGAATTTTCCGCAGCACAAAAAATTTCTTTCAACTATTTCTGAAATTATTTATTTACTTTTCCTGTAGAAGCTAGTCGATGAGTCACTATCCCGTAACAAAATATTGGAAATACGATGATATTAAAAAATCATTTTGATATGAAATGTTATCAATATTTTTCTTTCCTAATGTAAATCATCGCTTACCTTTCCTTGTCATTGTTCATTCCTTTCTACTAACTTTTTAAAATTTGTTCTTAACTTCATTCCGAACATTTTATCCAAAAGCAGCGATATAGATGATCTATTTGCTATTCTGCGAAATAGATGGAAAAAGAGAAGAAAAAAAAATGACCGATAGATGGAAGAATATAACGGATGCAGAAATATCATTACAATAGCGGCCGATAAACAAATCGAAATGTTTGCAAAAATTTTTCTGGCGAAGGTTTATTACCGACCAACTTTTCATTTTCATCCAATGTGACTTTAATTTTTATCAAACCATTGTTCGGATTTTATTCTCACTTTTCTACAACCTTAACTTCTTTCATTCAAGAAGTTATCAAATATATTTTTCGATCTTAGACATTTCGATTCCCTTTATTTTTCTGCCTATTTTTGCAACACAATCACTTAATTAATTATTTAGTTCATAATGTTTCTCCAGCCATCGAAAAGTGGAACTTACACTTGCTTCGGGAATGTTCAGCATTTATCAATTCTTTTGTTTAAATTTCATCGCTTATTTAATTTTATCTTCAACTATTGCACTAGCTGAATGTAACTGTGGAGTTACTTACTTCACTTACTTTACTTCACTTACTTTTAATTTTTATGATAGCAACAAAAGGATTTTCAAATTACAAAAGTAGAGAAATCCCAAAAAAAAAATTTGAACTTTAAGTAAGCCAAAGTTTATAAGTGAAGTTTTTTGATTAAAAATTCTTAAATCATTTAATATGATCCAATATTCAATTTTCGCTAAAAATAATATTTTGTTTATTGCTCATCTCAGCTGTTCCAATGCTATTATTATGAGTATTATGATGATTGTTGGGAGATTGGACTTCAAGATAATTGGATGATACACAAATAAAAGAATGCGCAGATTTCAGGATCTGAAGTATTATTGCCAATATTTTCTCGTCTTTCATACAGTACAGTTTATGGATAATTTGGATAAATAATTTTTCTATGGATAAATTTGCAACTTTTTGCATTACGCTTTTCAGCTTTATTTCCAACGGTGACTCATTTTGTTCTTTTAACAGTTCATTCTCAATTAGACTAAATTTTCAACTCGTTGTTTACCAATCTAAAGTTTTATTTATTACAATGAGCTATTTCATTATTTTAATAAACCAATTTGAATTTGATGTAATATGTGATACAAATAAATTAGCTGCTCGCAATCTCTGTTGCTTTTTTCTTGCAGATTTTTTAGCAAAGTGATAATTTCATTCTTTTCATTCTTTTATTAGCAAAATTTCCTGGCTTCATTCCAGGAGTTTTTCCAATTATTAAACGAAATAAATGTATAGCAGAAAATCAAATAAGTTGCGGATTCAAATAAGTTGCACACCGTAATCAAAATAATTTTGTCAGAAAAACGGTGTTATCGGTATTCAAGTATCGAAGTGCGAACAGCTAGTTGTGCAAGTCATTCTTAGGGATTATCCAAAAATTTTAAAATAAAACTAGTCAATGAATTGTGAATTGATTTCCTGAAAGGTCGATGAAATGAAGGAAAACAGATATCATCCGATTCTGTATTCTTCTCTTTTTCATATACTTCTCTTTCATTCTTCTTCATACATTATTTATAGCATTAACGAATGATACTATGAATTGGAATGAATTATCGTCAGGATTAAATTTCAATACCAATTCATTATCGGAAGAAATGACTAATGAGATTGATACAAATGGATATGCTGTTGTTGCCCATAACATTGTATGTTTATGTAATATATTTAGCAATTTTTTTTTGAAATTCTTCATGGTTTAAACTTTATTTTTAATCACTTTTTCAGTTATATTTTTAATTACCAAATTAATAAATTGCAAGCTAGTTTCCTGATAAGCCCATAGTGACAATTAAAAAAAGAAAGACTGGAAATGGCCAAAGCCACAACTTACTGATATCCAGATAAATTTAAATATTATTCGCTTAAAAATAACTTCCATTGCTTAACATAGTAGCATGATAAGATTTTTTGTAAAATATTTTGATAGAATCTTTAGGAAAACCTTTGGAAGAAACATAAATGTCTAAGGAAGAATGCCGGCTTATCACTAATTTATTACAGCTTAATTCGATGAATACAACAACGGATCCATGCAATGACTTTTTCCAATACGCTTGTGGACGATGGATTCATGAACATCCGATACCGGATGATAAGTCTGGATTCGGAACATTTGTAATAACCACGAACATAGTCCGAAATCAAATGAAAGGTAATGTTGGAAGTGTTGCATGCATCATCTCATTCCAAATTGTTTTTCATTTCCATTTGAAAAATTCCCCAATTTAAGTATTCAGTTTTAATGTAAACAATTCACTTTTTTTCAATGTATTCGACTGTATATCAGTAGTATACAAGAATTTCGATTGTTTTTTTTCTTTTTAAATCATTTGCAACTCATTTTGGTATCCAAATTTGAATGATGGAAATTGCACAAGTATTCGATCAAATATATTATGAGAAAAAGATACACAACGTGAATCGTCAGATTCACTTCTTATGATATTCACTTCTTCAAAAAAGCCATTTTCAATCCTGCAGTTTTAGCATTTCAATATCTGAAACCTTTTTTTTCCTTTTTCTTTTTTTAGCATTACTGGAATCAAATGAAACGGTATCACCGGGATGTATTGGAATGTCTCGTATTCTTTATAAAGCATGTATGAGTGTTGATGAATTTAACATTATAGAAACTAAGTATGTTTTGTTTTTTTCTATTTTTAACCTTTTTAAAATGTATTGTTGAATAGATTCATAAAGTGAACACAATGTATATTTTTTATAAATTAGCACTAATTTATTCATTTTTGTAGGCAATTGATCGAAACGTTCCGTAAAATTGGTAAATGGCCATTACTTGAAACAGAATGGGATAACTGTACGCCTAACATTACGGATATGTTGGCATCAGTAGCCCAACATTTTGGTGACCCAATCTTATTCAAAGTTTTTATTGATGCTGAATCAAAAAATACCACAATTCATGGTTTATATGTAAGCATGACATGACAAATATTTTGAATTTAAAATTTTTAGGAAGACTAAAAATGAAGATTAAAGGAAATAATAAATATCGTTTTCTATGTCATACCAATTGCTACCGTTTTTCGTGTTCTATGTAATCATTTAAAAAACAACTTAATTTATTAATTGCTGGTAAATTATTTCAAAAGTTCGGAGCATTCGTAATTCCTCTTAGCAGCAATTTCAAATAATTTTTAATGACAATAAATAAATTGTTTTATTTTTCGAATAAACACATACTAATACGAAAACCACTGCTTATTTTTTAAATAAAGAATGCTTGTTGAGAAATTTGCAGGTGGATCAAGCTAATTTGGGTCTTGGAAGTGGCACTCAAGATTATTATTTGAATCTACTAAAATTCCCGGAGCATCTGAAGGCTTATAAGGAATATCAATTGGATACCTTGAAATTGGTATTAAGTGGAGCTAATATTAGTTATGATATATTTCAGCTAATGACCGATATTGATGACGTGACAGCATTTGAAATAGAAATTGCCAAGGTTTTATTTTACGTTTGCCTTGAGCTGAATTCTGCACATTGTGATATGTAAGCAAGTAGAGTAAATTAAATTCTTGGACAAAATAAAAGCAGCATCGGCACAATTGGCAAGTGATAATTCTGAAATAAAACATCCCAAAACAAAGTTCAAAAGTCTATAATTATTTATTTTTTTCCTTAATATGTCTCCGACATTATATTTGTAACTGGAACAATATGAGTTGTAAAAGAAATTTGGTTAAGTTATTATAAATAAACTTAGTCAAGGGATTGCATTTCTAAGTACAATCATATTTCGAGATAATCTTAATAAGCAAATGACGAGCTTTAAGTTGACATGTGAATCATCGTGGTACCTAAGACTTTATAAATGAGCAATTTTGTTGAATTGGAGAACTTTTAGCCAGAAATTTATTTTAGCTTATTGAACCAGAAGCAAATCGGCGCAACAGCTCGCGTTTATACAATAAAAGAATTATTGCCGATCTGTACTCATTGTTTCCACAGGTTTTCTTTTAATTTCTTAATTTATTTCCCATATGAACACTATCAATCATTGTCATGTCAATTGCATCTTTTTGTTTTCCAAATATAAGTTAAATCAAAAACTTGAAATAAATTGTAATAAAATTAATGAAGAAAACTGAAAATTTCAGATTATCCCGTACTAGTTGTTCAAATTATAATTCATTTCAGGTTCCTGATACCATATCATATTTCAGGTTGACTGGGTTAACTTTCTGATCCGTCTAACACCAACTTCAATACATGATCTAATTGATAATAATACGGATATTATAGTTCAAGAAGAGAAATTTATGAAAAATCTTTCAAATCTACTGAACATAACCAGCAAGCGCATCATTGCTAATTATATTTTTTGGCGGACAATTGATGTTTGGAGCGATATTTTGGGACGGACATTTGATGACTTTCGATTGGTATTCATTAATAATCTACAGTAATTTTTCTTAAACCATATTTACGATATTCAATCTATAATCATTGATAAATTGTATTATCAAGTTTTTTATCCTTTTTCTTTGTTCTTTTTTCCCTGATTGAGAATAACATTTGAATTAAAAGTTAGTTAGGATTCATGGGAAGTATTATAATTCTTTCAAAAATGTATTATCCATATGATATCTTTATCATATAATATCGATATCATATCAAATCATAGTATACTGAAGGAACATTAATGTATTTCATAAATTAATAATATTGATAACTTTTTTTCGTAGAAATTAATGCGTGTAATGAGTGGTCAACAAAAAATGATGCCACGTTGGCAAAGATGTGTCCAAAGGTCAGAAGATTTGTTAGCACAAGCAACCAGTGCTTTGTTTGTTCGGAAGCATTTTAGTTCGGATATACGAAAGGAAGTGATGGTATCATTTCACGTATTATTTATAAAATTTCAATCGACAGATTTATTTTGAATTATTTACCAATTCAAAAAATGAAACTAAAACTTCACATTAGCTAAAAATATTTCGAAAAAGAATAAGATTGAAAGTGATGTTCAATCTTATTGGAAATATTTTCAACAGTGTTAAATAGATACAGTAACCTATGAACAATGTATGATAACAGTAACATTACTAGAAAATTTCATATTGATCTATTGAATTCGTCAGGAAATCTTGGAGAATATTCAGAAAGCATTCCGAGATATTGTTGAAGAAATAGACTGGATGGACAGCAATACCAAAAAGGCTGCTTTGCAGAAGGTTTTTATAAATAATCCAATCAAAAATTAAATATATTTTTATTATGACTGTTGAAAATTCCCATTTAATTTCAATTTCTCATTACATCATCTTTTTAAAAATGATTGCATAAGATATGTATGACTCGTAGATTATTGAGGAAGATAGAAGAGTTTGTTCGTCTCCCTCCTTCACCTGTCAACTCAACGACACATTATACTTCTACATTAAAAGAAGGCTAACCTGGGACAACTCATTTATCCGTTATAACTGAAGTATTAGCATATTCAATTTTATTCACCTTATCGTGAAATATATTGTTTCCCTAGTCCGGATCAGACCATTTGGCCATTAACCGACGAAGTACGTTTTCGGCTAGTATGATTATTTTCCGGAATACTTCTGATACCATCGTATTATACATATATCAAAAGAAGCACATTGTCTTATTAATTTCAGTTAATTATATTCTTATATACAAACAAAGATTGACATTCTTAGGCTGCTGCAATGATCAACAAAATTGGCTATCATGATATAACCATGAATGATACAGCCTTGACTGAATATTATAAAAAGGTTAAAGTGCAGATTTCATTAATATATTATTTTGCTGACAGAAAAAAAGACGCAATAAATTGATTATTAATATAAATTGATTATATGTTTGGGTATTTAAGTTTGATGATAAGGAAAAGTGTGTCACTTTACCAGTCTATCAAATGTTTCAAATTGGAAATTCCTAATGATTATTTGAGGATAGCTGTAATTGAGTGTTATTTAGCTTGAAAGATCGAACGGAACAGAAGAATAGGATTTTACAGGGAAAAAAAAGCAAAAAGAATAGTTAGGATTGATAAAACATATTACTGCTTCTTTCGAAACAATAAGTATTGCTTGGATGGAAGGAGAGTAAAGTTTCTCCCGAGCTTTCAGATATGTATATCTTATAATCTAAAATAGAGACCGAATTTAATGAATATTAAATTGATTTCTTTCATTTACTTTCATTAAATCTGATAATTATTGTTGTTATTCTATCTTAGATTCACTTTTACTTCCAATCTTCCTTATGATTTCCCTACCTTCTAAATCTATGAAATATATATATGAAACTTCTTTCATTTTCTATCCTATTTCTGCTTCAGTTCTAAAGCTAAATATTATATCAGGAAAGTATGTAAAATATAAAATTGCTATTTTCAGTTAAAAATAACACCAGAAGATACCTATTTTCAAGCTTTACGTAAAATAGCAATATGGGATGCGGAAAGATACTTTTTACGTTTGAAAAAACCTTTCGACAAATACGAATTTGTGCAAAGCGCTTCAACTGTTAATGCATTTTTTACGTTTAAGATGAATTCACTGAGTAAGTTTCATTTTCTTTTTTCTTAGTTTTCTTCTTCTTTTTTTTCTCAATCAGTGATGTTTATTTTAAAAGCATAATTTTTATCAAATATTTTAGCTCTGCCAGCTGGTTTTCTCACACCGCCATTTTTCAATCGTTACTATCCAAAGTTAGTGCTCTCCCTTTTGGTCTATAAATATTAGACATCTACAAATATTAGACATATACTTTTATCGTCGCTATCTTCCTCTTTGATCTACATGTAAGCTAAATGACAGGAAGGTATTTACAGTGGTAGATGAGGAATTTCATTAATAATGCTGCTAATTCTGGAATAGTCATCAACTATTTCAAATTAATCGGACCATCCAGTCTTGCTATCATTGGCAATCTAACCAATCTTACACCTTAATGAGAGAGGTGGCCAGATGAGCTCTTTCAGCCAATTTGTCTGAAATTTAATTTGAATTCTAGTTTCTGCCGCTATTAATCAATTATAATCACATTTTAAAGAGCGGCAAATTATGGTGCGATAGGTACAGTGATGGGTCATGAAATAACTCATGGTTTTGATGATAATGGTTTGATTTCTTTTTTCTGCTTTATTCACTCGTTCACTTTGGTATTTAACAAATCAATTTGAATAAATATTTGATAAATTTTATCACATTAACAGAAATCACATTTGCACTTTTTTTTATCAAAGCTTTCATTAGCAAACGAATTTCATTATCACTAAATGCATAATCATTAACCAATGCTAATTGACTTAATGTCACGCTTATCAACCGAAGTTAACATTTGATGCAAAAATATTTTCCCTTATTAATATAACTCAAATATTTTGCATGCTATTTCAAGAATTTCATCCAGTAATTTATAGGAAAGAATGATTGACAATAGAAATGTATCATTGGAGAGTTTCTTTCGCAATCTCTTTTTAACGATTAAAGCAGAAATAAAATTAATAGCACATTCAGAAGTCCATAATGATAATCTTTTAATGCTTTATGTTATCACCTGAACTTATTGTCAGAGCTTATTTTCCTTGTAAACATTTTAATTGTACAACTGATATTATGAAATGTTTACAGGAAGTCTTTATGATATGAACGGTAATTTGAATAATTGGTGGAGTAAAGAATCGTACAAAAATTTTAGAAATAAAGCGCAATGTTTCGTTGAGCAGTATGAATCCTACAAAGTGCCAAACACAGATTTCAAGGTAGGAAACAGAAACGAATACTTTATTGTTATATTCAAGAGCAAATTTCGTTATCTATTATAACATGCAGTTATTAATTTCATTTTGAAAGACTCTTAGATTTAGTAGTAATAGTAATAGAAATAGTAAATTCAGGCAATCAGCCTGAACATCCGGATTTCCGGGAAAGTGTGATGTGATATGACTGAAACATAAACTGATACTTTTCTTGCTAAATTAAAATTTTTAGTTGAATTGATAGAATAGGATGAAATAAATTGTTCATTAAGTTTGCGCATTCTTTGAAATATTCGTTTATTCATTTGTAGGTAAATGGAAAGCTCACATTAGGCGAAAATATCGCTGACAACGGTGGCATCAAACAATCATTTCGGGTAAACATTTTATTTCCGTCAAGCAAAGAGTAAATTTTCAATTAACAATTTACAATCAAACAAAATTGGCTCAATCTAATTACCTCAATCTTTCAACTCTTTTATCGCTAGAAACCCAACTCATGCAATGTCGCTGTAATGCGAAATGTTTTTTGTTTTTTTCGCTGGTTACAGGCATATAAAAAGTATATCGAACAAATCGGTCATCCGGAGCCTCGAC
>NW_018108955.1:0-3906 GCF_000183805.2 Loa loa | reverse complement strand
TTCCGGATTTCCGGGAAAGTGTGATGTGATATGACTGAAACATAAACTGATACTTTTCTTGCTAAATTAAAATTTTTAGTTGAATTGATAGAATAGGATGAAATAAATTGTTCATTAAGTTTGCGCATTCTTTGAAATATTCGTTTATTCATTTGTAGGTAAATGGAAAGCTCACATTAGGCGAAAATATCGCTGACAACGGTGGCATCAAACAATCATTTCGGGTAAACATTTTATTTCCGTCAAGCAAAGAGTAAATTTTCAATTAACAATTTACAATCAAACAAAATTGGCTCAATCTAATTACCTCAATCTTTCAACTCTTTTATCGCTAGAAACCCAACTCATGCAATGTCGCTGTAATGCGAAATGTTTTTTGTTTTTTTTTCGCTGGTTACAGGCATATAAAAAGTATATCGAACAAATCGGTCATCCGGAGCCTCGACTGCCGGGCATGTCAAATTTCACCCACGATCAAATATTTTTCCTCTCTTTCGCACAGGTGAACACGATTTAAATGTTGTGCAATTGAAATGCATTAGTTAGAACTTCTTTAAATTCGATTAATTGATTTTATACAAATTTCATCGCAGGATATGACAATTAAAGTCCCCGTAGTGATGGTAGCCTGAAAGGAAAGTAATAAGCCTGAAACTGTCTTCATCAGAAGTATTCGATAATGGAAAGAAGCGAAAATGCATTTCAGGTTTGGTGCAGTCATCAAACAAAAGAAGCTCAAATAAAGCAAGTGCTTACAAACGAGCACAGCCCAGCCAAGTATCGTGTCAATGGCCCACTTTCAAATTTACCTGAATTTAGCAAAGCTTTTAATTGCCCACTTGGAAGTTTGTTAAATCCTCAGAAGCGTTGTTCTGTTTGGTAATGTGGCGATTACCATTTATATTTTATATCATTTATCCATGTAACTGATATTATTATTTGCTTATTATCTTCGATAGTGATATGCAAATTAACTGTTATGCTTGTTTTCTTCCTTAACATTTTCTCAATAATAATTAGGACTTAGCATAGATTTAATCATTTAATCTTATATGAAAATATCACTTCATGAATAATCTCACTGATCAATCAGCAGAAAATGATAACAAGTGATTTCAATTAGAAGTAACATGCATGTGTCGAAAAAGTGAAATATACATCAGGATTTTTTGACGAATTTGAATGAGCGTTTCACTCGGCGTTCATTTAACGGATGTTGAAATCGACAATTTCTCGGAATAATCCGCCGTAATAATTCCAGCTAAATGTAAAAAAAAAAAAAAGGGGGTTTTTTTTTGTCGTTTACAAATAAGTAAGAAAGTGTTAACAATCATTTCGATGGAAAATTAAACACTTCATTACTTGTCAAATAACTTTAAAGCAGTTAATTATGAAATCAGTTGCGCTAAATTACCTTATAGTCTCTTTGCTCACAAAGTTATAATCAATATAGATTACCTGATTAAGACTTATAGTGTTAGGATGTTTCAGTACTGTCCAAATGACACATTCATGGAATGGTTTGGAAGTTAGTGACCCTTCGTACGCATAATACGACAACTTCACTAAAAATGTAATCATTAGATACATTCCTATTTTATGAATTGAATTCTAATTATAAGCAGTGAATTTTACCGTATTTCTGTATTGCGACAATTTATCGTTTACATGTTATTTCCGTTATTTGTGAACATATCATTTCCGTAATTTAAAACCTGCTTATTTTGAATTTACCTGGAAGTAATTTGAGTGGATCAAATTCTGGCTCCAGATCAACACGGCTCAAGTGGCCTAATGAACTGTTAATACCATCGATGATTGGTGAAAAATTTTCATTATCAACTGAGTCTTCCTGAATCAGTTTGGAAATTAACGCTTTGAATATTTCTAAAAATATCGCGCTTTTGTGCAAGAAAACGCGATTACGGAAGCAGAATTCTAAATCCAAGTAATCTAATTAATCTAGTCTACAGATTTCATTTCAAAACAAAGATTTTCTTTTTCAAGGCATATATCCTCACTTGCATCATTCCACCTGCTAATTAGTAGCAGTTGGTTAATATTGTTGAAGAAGAAGATGGTAACAGAAATAATCTAAACAAAAACAATAAAAGAGAACAACATGAACGGACTTGCAAGAAAATAGCCAATACTGCCAATCCATCAGATTTATTTAAGCATTCATTGAATCCGCCGTATTTTTTGTTCCAAAAAACAAAATGTAGCTGTAAAGACCAAAGGTCAGACCAGATGATGTCATTGATCAAAAAGTAAACTTCGAAAATTCATATTGTGTTAGTAATTGAAGTGTATACCAACCTCGGCGGAAAAGCCTTTCCCATTAATTAAGTGTTCACTACCGCAATCTTTTTCTGTTCCCCAATGAGCATGAAATTCCCAAAGTTTATAAACATCCGGAAGATGTGACGCAGTTAACTCTGAAATTGAAACATTCTCACTCACTTTTGTGAGGCAAAATGAAAAATTATTCAATGAATGATTCAGTTATACTTGCCCGCTTCGACATTTCATTCAGAAATTATCGTTTTAACTGTAAAATAGAATGAAATTTACCTGAAGTGCATCCTTCATCAGTTTTACATGAAAACCCTTCGCCATTAACCTGAAATAATGCAATAATAGTACTTCCAGCTATTCTAATTCTTTAATTAACAACAAAAAATCACACCTCAATTGTTTTCAGATCGCCGATCGTATAAAAAAATTTGAGCTTTGATGCTTTCAGCATTCTATCTTGATCGGTTATATCATTTGTGATGTTTATTGGACTTTGCTTCTTCCGTCCCTTAGTACCTCCTGAAAGCAGACAATATTTCAGATGCATAATTTCCAGATTGAAAGTAATTCCAGTATATTGGATTATTGCTGGCGATGACCTGGAAAAGTTAAAGTATTTAAAAAAGATCTCTCTACGTTTTCGAATTAATGATCATATACAGCAGATTTGATAGAAACTTGATCAAAAGATTAAATTAAACGTGAATTCATATAACAGAATATACGGGGTAACTTCTGGTGATAATGATTACAGTTGTACTTCTGGTATCAATGTTAATCCAAAATTCGCTTTACCATACCTATAACCGTCTTCCTTTTCTTGAGTGTTTTAGTAGAACCATTAGCTGCCATTGAGAGATTTTGTGGAATCTAAACTTTTAGAAAACTCCACCAGGCTTTCCAACACGTCCCTTTAGTCACCTTCTTCAACGGTCATTCTATTATCATTAGGGAATCTTTATTGCAAAAAACATTCGTCAAAACTTTATTTCCTGAATTTTGATAACATAACCGATTGTACAATAAATTCCAAAGCTACGTTGAATTTCAATTTCTGCCGTAGCATTAGTACTCTAACAGAGTTTTAATTAATTGAGTTCTCACGAATGAAACAAAGCAAATTTTTCGCTTTATTTCAAAAATGAAGAAAATTGAAAATGAATCAGGCAGAAGTGGGACTAAATACTGCCAGCAGTATTCGCAAATCTATGATGACATTACAATTGCTATGGTAATAAATTAGTTTAGTTTGATTATTTTTCATTCAAATGCTAAAAAATTTTTTTAATTGACTTTGTATTTCTGTTTTTCTCGGAGAAAACAAATTAAACCATTCTTTAGAAACAACTTTTGGGTGGCAAGAATTGTTTACAGCAGAAAACATCAGTGGCACGAATTCAAATAGGGTTTTATCTATAATTTATATTAAGCCTATAGTTATCCTGGTAATAACTGTTCTCTGGAATGTTTTATTCCTGACGTAACTATGGTTAGTTTCAATTCACTAAAATGAAGCTTGTGGCATGGCTTATCAGAACATGCTGCTCTTTACGATTAATGTAGTTAATCAGTCTCTCTAATGTCTTAAATCTTATGCTTTCATGCTTC
>NW_018108954.1:11057-13447 GCF_000183805.2 Loa loa | reverse complement strand
AATAATAATAATAATAATAATAATAAATGAATTAATATGGTTTATTGATGGTTTATTGAATAAATTTTAATTTGCTTAATTAACAATATTAATTTAAGTAATGCTTAATGCAAATTTGCGTATGTCTTAAATTGATAATTTTGTTTTGAATAATAGAAAACGAATCAAAATATTTCATTTAATAAATTCTAATTTGTTTAGTTAACAATATTAATTTAAGTAATGTTTAATTAAATTTTGCACATCCAAATAAAAATTTGTAAGTGTGAAATATATATGAATGGACATTGATATTACAATAGCAGAATTGTGATATGAATTTAAGGATAATAATTGAATTTGAACTTTTACACATACATTTGGTTTGTCATCGAATGAAAATTTGAAATTCTTTGAAAAGATCGAAAATGGCAGAGTTGCTAAAATTATTTGTATCAATTCAATTTATCATTCTATTTGTTTGATGATTAATTTATTAGCAAAAAAATTGATTATTCATCTAAATCAATTGATAATCATTTAGCTAAAGATAACAGTACAATTTTATATATCGGTATATGACAATTTAATTATGCAAAAAAGCATTCAATTGTAGAATTATAGAAATATTTAATTATGCAAAAAAAGCATTAAAAAAATGTTTAATTGTCAAAAATGTATTTAGTTATTCAAAAAAGTATTTGAGTATTTGATTAAAAAGTATTTAATCATAGGGTACTTAATTATTTAATTAGTATTTAATCATAAAAAATGGTTAAAATTATCGAAAAAGTATTTAATTATAAAAAAATATTTAATTATGAAAAATATTTGATTATATAAAAAAGTATTTTAATTTAATCATGCAATGAATTATTTTAAAATTATTGTATTTGTTTTAATGTATTATTACATAAAAGTTTACTAATAAAATTAAACAAATAAAAGGAAAGAAAATATTACCGAATAAAAATCAGGAATTGTGACAATTTCCGGAAGATTCGATTTATTTTTATTAGCATAAATTTATTTCCCGCTTTACATTTTTAAATTTTCAAATTATTTTTTAACAAAAGAAGCAAAAAAAAAAACAATCTTTCCTTCTTCCCTTCGGAATTAGAATTATTTTGTACATATGCCTGAATCAACGAGTTTGAAGCATTTTAAATTATCAACTGTTGAAATAGCTGTGAAGGTATATGGTAATAATAAAAAAGTAATATTGATATCCGTCTTATCATTTTCCAAACTTTTCATATTTACTTTTCAAAAAAAAAATTTATATACTTGAATCCTTAAAAATCATTCAGATATTATTGCATTTAATCAAATTACTTCCTTTATTTTGCAGAGATTTTATAGTGAAATCGAATTTCTTTTTTTTTTTCCAAAATAAATTTGATATAATTCGATCATGTTTTCTTTTCAATTTTTTTTAAAAAAAAATGAAAGAAGGGAAAAATTTTGAAAAAAGGGTTGTAAGTGAAATTTAACAAAAAAATAAAAAATAAAAAATAAAAAAGTTATATTTAAATTTTACAAGCAATACATAAATAACATAAAGTATTATTATTTTACTTATTTTCCTTACAATTGTATGTAGTGTTGAAATTAGTAATAAAAAATACAAGAATAACAAGAATATAATAATAACAATTATTTGAAATTAATTAATGACAAAAAATCGTTTTTTTTTTCTCTATCATAAATTTAGATTAAGTTACTCATCATAAACAATGTGCAAAAATTGGAATTAAATAAAAAATTTTAAATTTTAATAAGGATGAAACAAATTGAAAGATTAATTTAATTTAATAAATGAAAAATATAATTTGTCTTCTCTCAAAATCTTTCCACTTGAAAATGAAATTCAACATTTTTGTGATGCTATTTTTATTTGGTTATAAATTTTTTTTTAGTCTAGAAAAAGTGCAATAAAAATTAATTAATTAATTAATAATAAACGAACAAATAGAGAGAAAAATTAATTAATTAATTAATTAATAATAGACAAGCAAATGGAGAGAAAAATTAATTAATTAATTAACTAATAATAGACAAGCAAATAGAGAGAAAAATTAATTAATTAATGACAAAATTTTCGAACAAATATAGAAACAGAAATCATTTTTCCATTTTCTTTTTCCTATCATTAGCTATTGGAGAAAATTTTAATACAATTTATGATTTAATGCAAATTATGACAGCAAAACTTTTCGCTTTTCTTTTTTCTTTTTTTTTTCCGGAAAAGATTACTCATTGAGGAAAAATTGGAATTTTTGGTTTGAAATATGTAAACATAAAACATTTAACTTTTGGTTAAATGCTAACGAAATATTTGATAAAGTAAGATGAAAGAGAGAGAGAGAGAGAGAGAGAGAGAGAGGAGAGAGAGAAGAAAGAAAGAAAGT
>NW_018108954.1:5952-10069 GCF_000183805.2 Loa loa | reverse complement strand
GAGAGAGAGGGAGAGAGAAAGAAAGAAAGAAAAGTTAAAGAAATGAAATAATGCTTTTGTTAAACGATAGGATGATTGGTGAGGAATGTTGTAGAAGAGAGAGAAAAAGTATGATACAACAAACGTTTACAATTCAAGTGTGAAGAAAAAAATGATAAAAATATGTTTAAGTTTAACACTGATAAAATATGATATGATAATAAGAAATTGAATAATCAATCAAGGCAAGAATTTTTTGTTTCATTTTTCGAAAATATATGATGTGAAATGGAATAAAGAAAATATGCAATATGTGAGAATGTTCAAATTTTTTTTTTTTTTAAATAATAAAATAAAATCAAAAAAATAAATCTTACGGAATGGTACAAAAAAAAAAAAAAAAGAAAAAAATTGGAAAAAAAAAATTTAAAAATTCTCACAAATATTTATTATCTATCATACATATTGTTTAGAGTTAAAATTTTGCAATATTTTTTACTTAACAAATTAATATTAACAATGAAAAAAAAAAATGGAAGAAATGAAGAGAAAGAAGAAAGAATGCAAAAATTTTAAAAAAGAAAAAAATTGAAAAAATGTTAAAAAATAATCAAAATTTTCCTAATTTTTTATACTTTTTTATACCTGAAATTTTCCTAATTTTTTATATTTCATAATTTCCTAATTTTTTATACTTTTTTATACTTGAAATTTTCCTAATTTTTTATACTTTATAATTTCCTAATTTTTTATACTTATACTTGAAAAAAAAAGAACTAAGAATATTTAATGCTTTGATGAATTATTCATTATCCAATTAAAGATAAACAAATAAAACAAAAAGAAAAATTCAATTTTATAAAAAAAAAGATAGAAAAAGAAATGGGAGAAAAAATGATATCCAAAATTAAAATAATGAATAAAGGAAATAAAATGACAAATTTAACTGCGTGTTATATTCCAGATGCTTCATATTATTTTAAACAATTTCAGCAATGTAGCATAAAATTTTATCCACCTAAATTTGATTTTACACTTTTTTTTTTTCTTTAAAGAAAATGCTTAGTGTAAAGAAATAACAGTGATAACAATAATTGGAAATTGAATATTAAATGCCATGAATTTGGGAAGGAAAAAGTATTTTTTATTTCGAATTTCAATTTTGTATTTATTAAAAAGTTTACTTTTATCGGTTAAAATTGAATGATATTAAAATAGTTCCAATAGCATTAATTACAATTTACTATACGGATGGATCATCGTTATTGACAATAAATTAATTTAGCAAGATAACTAAGTATAATAACATTATAATAATAAGATCGTTGAAATATTACTTAGTACTATTAAATTAAAAGATAACAAATATTAGTAGCACTATCAAATTGAAAAATAATATTAAACTATATTAGATTAGAACAAAAAAGAAAAAATTAATTAAATTTTAATTTAAACTAATTATTTATTTGTATTTAATTATAAAATTTGTTAATGGATTAACAGTAATAATATTTCATACATTAATTCGATGTTTTTCTTTTTATTTTTCATTTTAAATTTTTACAATACTCAAATAATGAAAATAAATTATTGGCTTTTTCTCTTTAATGATTGAATTTGATAAAATTTTATGAAATATGTTATTTTAAAAATGATTGAACATAGAATTATAAGTATTGTAGAGAGAATTAAAAATGAATGGTACAGTATTACACAATTTATAAATGCTACATAAGTGTATGCTTTTTTGTAAATGTTTATTTAACCGAAATCTAAGGTAAATGTTTGTTTATCAAAAATTCGACGTATTATGTTTATTTATATTCGAAATTTCACGTTAACATCTCGTTTTCATTGAAATCCAACGTTGATACCACCTGTTAATCAATAATTTGACAAATGTCATTTGTTTACTTACTTAAAATCTAACCTAAATGTCATGTCTACTCAAAATTTTTGCCATTAAGTTTAAATTTTAAAAAAAAAAATTAAACTTTTTTCTTTTCATCTAACCCTAAATCATTGTTTGATTTTTGATTTATTTCTTTATCATTCGTAATTTACAAATATTTTATCCTTTCCTATAAATAATTAAATAAATACAATAGAATTTTACCATTTGTTTGTTTTCTTTTTATAACAATAATAATGATAATAATATCAATAAAATATTCGAATAAATTACCATAAAAAGTACGGCGAAAAAAAAATTTTTATTTCAAAACTTTATTTAAATTTTCAAATGTTTATAATATCACAATGATATTTTAAAGTAAATGTATAATAAACTGGCATAGGTGACAAAAAAAAAAGAAAAAAAAATTGTCCAAAAGGAAAGTGCAAAGTAAAAATAAAAATAAAAAAAAAGAACTGTCGGTAAAGTCAATAATTTTAGACTTTTCATGAAATTTTTTAATGTTAGTTTTAGTGATTATAGGAAGAAAAAAAAAAAATGTTTCATTGTCAAATATTTTCGTCCTTCATTTTTACAAATTTGTTAATAAAATTAAATTAAAAATTATTTCAAATTTAAATTCATAAATTAATTGGAAATTTAATTTTTAAATTTAATCAAATTATTTTTATAACAAAATTTATTCCTAATCTTTTCAAATTCTTTCAAAGTTAACAAGGAAAAAGAAAAAAGGAGAATGAGGAAAAAATAGGAAAGCAAATAGAATATATTTAAAAAAAAAAGGCCGAAATGGAAACATTTTCTTAAAAATATCAAATATACCGAGGTAAATATCCCCGCGAGCGAATCAGCGAGGAGATATCCGCGAATAGATATCCCGTTAGGATATTGGTTTGAAGAAAGATTTCTCAGAGGAATTAAAGCAAAGAATACAGATAGAAAATTGATTACATTAGAGAAGTTTATTTTATCAAATATTTAAAAAAAATCATCTATTAAGTCTTTCATTTTTCTTTGAAACACATTTCAATTTAATGTGATATTGATTTGATTAAGTTGAGAAATCGCGGGGTATGCTCTTTGGTAGGTTACAAATGTGTTGTAATGAGTAATATATTTAACAAACTAAATTAGATTGTGTGATATTTAGCTCTGATTTTTAGATATACGGTAGCACAGTTCGCAATAACTTTGTCATTTGTAAATTAATTATAGGTTAAAGTAAAAAAAAAGTATAAAATAAACTAAAAATAATTCTTTAGAAATGGAATAAAAAAATTGTTAAATAAATCATGAAAAAAAATCATTTTTAGCAAAATAATAATTAAAATTAATTAAGTTTTAAAATTTGTAAAACAATTTTTTATAGCAAAATAATAATTAAATTAATTTAGTTTTAAAGTTTTATGAAAAAAATAAGTATAAAAAATGGAAAAAAAAATAGTAGAATTAAGAAAATCCAGAATTAGACGTAATTAATTTTTAACATTGATAACATGACATTTAAAAATTGCAAAAGCTTAATTGCAAAAAAAAAGAAAACAGGGCAAATAAAAAAAGAAAATAAAAAAGTAAACAATTAAGCAAGCAAATAAACAAAAACAGTAAAAAGAAAAACAAATAAGCAAAAAAAGAAGTAAACAATCTAAAAAATAAGCAGAAAAAAAGAATAAATAAACAAAAGAAATCAGGATAAAATGAAAATTCATTTGATAATTTGTTTATGAAAATATCAATTAAGTTATAATTAAAATTAACACTATACTTACCTTATCACGATTACATTTCCGTATATAACGAAATGTTGGCGCAATTGGTCCAGAAACTGTTGTTGATTCAATGCGGACAATGTTATTATTCGTGTGTCGATGCATTTCAACGGTACTTACGGAGCGTTTTGATGATTTATTGCTTTTTCGGTCAATTAAACTTGCCCGATACATACTATCATTGGGTTCATATGACTGAATAATGATATGAAATTTTTAAAAAAACCAAATTGCTGCAATGATTTTCATTCTCGACCTAATTTTTTTCAGTTAAATATTTTATAATATGAAATAATAATAATAATAATAATAATAATAATAATAATAATAATAATAATAATAATAATAATAATAATAATAATAATAATAATAATAATAATAATAATAATAATAATAATAATAATAATAATAATAATAATAATAATAATAATAATAATAATAATATAATATAATA
>NW_018108954.1:2563-5396 GCF_000183805.2 Loa loa | reverse complement strand
ATAATAATAATAATAATAATAATAATAATAATAATAATAATAATAATAATAATAATAATAATAAAATAATAATAATAATAATAATAATAATAATAATAATAATAATAATAATAATAATAATAATAATAATAATAATAATAATAATAATAATAATAATAATAATAATAATAATAATAATAATAATAATAATGACAATAATTGATGATCAATAACTAATAATGAAAATAATAATAGTAATAATAATAATGACAAAAATATTAGATTTAATTTTTAAAAAACTTTTCCAAATAAATATACGAAATTTTCAAATTTATCTATTTGTTCTTAAAACAGTTATAAGCTATTTTCTAATTTCCACAATTTATTTTATAATAGTAAAAAATAAATGAAATATGAAGTGAACCATAATGATAGAATCCTGCGTGGTACTTAATTGATACAGGTGAACTTTTTCCTGACATTTACTACGTCCACATTCACCATGCAAATATGCAAATTCTTCTTTGATAGATTTTTGAAAATTAACTAAACCAATGGGATGATGATGGTTAAGAATAAGATGTAATCGATGCCATGTCATCGTTCTAAAAATCATTCCTCAATCTTCCTTATTTAAATTTAATTTAAATCTTTTAATTAGTAGAAAAAGGAAAAAAAGGAAGGTATGGTAGAAGAAATATTTCGCAGTAATTTGATTGATTATTTATTATAATAAATCAATGTTTACATCTATTAATTGCTTAAAGAAAAATTAACTAATTAATTATGTATTAATTTTAAAGTTATTTCTTCCCTTTTTTTTCTTTTATTTTGTGTATTTATTAATGATTGAATAATTTTAAAAGTATTTTAATTTTTATACATTCTATCAATTTTTGCTAACAATCATTTTGCATATTTTTTATTGATCAATAGATCTATGAAGAAAACAAAATATATACTTCAATTCCAGAATCCAAAGTTGTGGTTCCTCATTAGGCTTATCCAAGCGTTGATGACAATAAATTAGGATAATATTACGTAGTAGAAACAAACAACGATTTGCATATTTATTGTTTGGCTTCTGAAATCGACCATCCGGATGTGTATTCAGTATTTGAGTAAGACCACGATTTTTACCAGTAATAGCAACGCTTAATATGGTACTTTCGAAACGATTGAATAAATATACGCAATTTTGGTAAATAAATGGATCACAAAATAGAGCTGAAATTTAAAATTTTAATTTAATTAAAATAAATATTGTTCAAAAAATGACACAAGTTTTTTTTTCTTTTATTGCTACCATATCTTGTCATCGATTTTTTTACAACTGATCGTTATTATTGTTATTTACTAAATAATTAATTTATCATAAGCAATTCTCAAATAATTAATAAGAATTTACTTACCATTTAAATATTTGAAATATCCTTAATTTCCTTCCTAAATTTTATCCTAATTTTTACAATTTTTAGATATATTTACATATATTTTACTTTTTTGATTTTCATTTAATCGTAATTTTAATTAATTGAAATGACATGAAATGCTTCGTATATCATATAATTAGGAAATAAATAAAAATACATTTTAACGACAATATTTTCCAATTTATGAAATAATTTTGGGCAATGAGCTTATTCTTTTTTATGCGCATCGAATGACTAAACTAATGAGGATAATTAAGTTAGCAAAGATAAATGAGCTAGCGAGGACAACTGAGCCAGTATCTGATAACTATGCTAATGGTGATACTGATCTAACGAGAATAATTGACTAACAGAGATAATTGACCTAGTGATAATAATGATAAAAATTATTTATATGACAGAATATAGCTATTAATAATTGAAAATATAAGTTAGAAATTGGAGAAAATCAAAAAATTTCCAATTTTTTGTAATATTTCATAAAGAGAAATGCTAGCACCTGTTCATTTGTCATTTCATTGGCGGAAATTGGAAAAGATGAAATATTAAAGAATATCAAAGTTCAAAGAATAATTGACGAGGAAAAAAAATCATCACAATTTAACGACGGAAGTGAAAATTAAAAAAAAAAAGTCAAAGTTTGAGGATCATTTTTAAGAAAAAGAAAGAAAAAAAAATGATCTAATTGTAATAGTAGCAATGAAAATTAAGAAATTACCTTTCTAAGAAATATTTACCTTTCTTATCTTTAATAGATGGTTCAATAACAACTGTTCGAATACCATTATATGAATAAAAATTCGACAAATGAAGAAGCCATATTTTTGGTGGATCATTTCGAATTTTACTTTGACATGATAATGGATAAGATATTAAAACAGGACCGGTATCATCGTATATTACCGTTGTTGTATAATGCTTCCTAAAAATTTATTCCATAATTTTTCTTTAATAATTTCATTTAACAAATAAATGAAACTGATTGCATTTCATAAATTTTTACATAACAAAAATTAGGAGTTAAAATTTTAGAAAAAAAAATTATGGAATATAATTAATATTTTATTAAAATATTTTTTAAAAACGTAGTTGCTTTTTCTTTTTAATTAATTATAAAATATAATTAACATTTCACTAAAATATTTAAAAAAAAAACAATAAATGCTTTTTCTTTTTAATTATCTGACAAATTTCTTTAACGTTTTGTAACATTATATATATATATATTTTTTTTTTTAAATCATAGTTCCTTTTTTCTCTTTAATCATTTAAGAAACTTCTCCAACCCTTTATGATATTGTAACTTTTTTTTCAAATCACAATTACTTTTCTTCTTAGTTATCTAATAAACTTCATTAATTATTAACAAGAAACAAAGTAATATATATATATATATATATATAT
The DNA here is from genome assembly GCF_000183805.2 of Loa loa. NCBI lineage: Eukaryota > Metazoa > Nematoda > Chromadorea > Rhabditida > Onchocercidae > Loa > Loa loa. The sequence continues at coordinate 2,580 of NW_018108954.1, read as the reverse complement.
ATATAATATATAATATA
>NW_018108954.1:0-1745 GCF_000183805.2 Loa loa | reverse complement strand
CCCCTCCTCTCTACCTCCCTCTCCCTCCTCTCTCCCTCCTCTCTCTCTCTCTGTAGTTTTCTTCTTTTTTTGATATCAATTACATAATGATATAATAAATTTATATTATTACAACATTATAATCACTTAAATTTATTACATCTTCTTATTGTTAATCAAATTTATGCTAATTAATTTTTTTCATCATCATTTTTTAAACGGTTACCGTATCCTCGTTATGCTTTGAATCAATTCCAGTAATAGTATAATTGCTGCATTCATTTTCGTCAACAGTATCATATAAATAGAGTTGTTTATTGGTTTTCCTAAAATTTTAAAAATAGTAATGTAATAGAAATTAATAGAAAGAAAGCGAAAAATTAAATGAAAATTTTTCACAAAATCTAATTTTTCTTTTTATTTTTTGAAAATTTTTAATTTCTTTTGGCGTTTGAAAAAAAGGAATGTTAATGAATTTTAAATCTAAAAATTTTTAATTAATTTGCATATCACTGAGAATTTTATATTTTAATATTGTGAATATTATTTTAGACAAATAAATGTTTGCAAATATGCAAATGATAAAGAATTGCAATATTATCGTCAAATTTTTTTTTCTCTTTGAAATTTTCATTATATTTTTAAATCTTTTTAAAATAGAAATTTGAAAATTACGATTTGATAAATTTCAAAACAGAAAGAAAAATTTAATGACACTCGAAAATTTGTTGATAAATGCCGTAGGAAAATGGAACAAATGTGAAAATGAAAATAAATTAAAATGTAAAAAAAAAGGGAATGGGGAAAGAATGAGAATAAATATTAGATAAAATGAATGCAAAATGCGTTTTTTATAACTTTCTGGCAAAAATTTATGAAACAAATAAATGCAATGAAAGAAATTCATTTCATTTTGCTAATTTTAAATTTAAATTACCAATTTGTTGTCTTTTTGCATTTTTTTTTTTGAATTTCACTTTTTCGTTTTCTTATTACCAAAACATTACGATGTAATAGGAAGAGTGTAGCGCAATGCAGTAATTGCACGATAATTTGAATAAAAATTTTTAGTTTTCATATTGAAAATGTAATTTGATGAATAATTTTGGAAGAAAAGAGAAAATAAATTGCAAAAAAAGATTTTAAAAAAGAGAAAAAAAAGTCTCGCTTTTGTCTCCTTCTTTTCTTTTTTTTTAAATTTGTTATTTGAATTTAAGAAAAAAATTTTTGATTCATTTTAAAATATTTTTCATTGAGTATGTTGCAAATGATTCAATCAAAGATCGATGAGTTTTTGTTTTTAGAAAAGCATATAATTTCTACTGCATTCAAAAATAAAATTAAAATTAAGGATTATTTTAAAACTGAAAGTTATTTTTCGAGATCAATAAACTTGAATAATCAAATACATTTTTTATAATCATTGATAGAATTTTATAAGACAAATAAATGCAATACAAGAAACTCATTTACATTGCATTTGACTTTAATTAATTATTTTGGAGGAAGAATTGGTCATATTAGCGCTAAATAGTAATCAAATACAATAAAATCGATAGATAAATCAATATTTTAATTCCCTGATCTCTCCTTACTTAACTTTTCTTTGATGAAATATCAATTTATGAGTTAATTTAGGAGTAAAAATTTTCGCAATAATGGTATATTCAAGTAGTAAATTATGAAATATATGATTGAAATTGAATCTTTTTCACCTAAATAATAATAATAATAATAATAATAATAATAATAATAATAATAATAAT
>NW_018108953.1:0-13455 GCF_000183805.2 Loa loa | reverse complement strand
CAACAACAACAACAAGGCTACATACTGTATTGTCAAATAACAACAACAAAGTTATGTATTGTTAAACAATAACAAGGCTACATACTGTATTGTCAAATAACAACAACGTTATATATTGTCAAACAACAACAAGGTTGCATACTGTATTGTTCAAACAAGGCCACACATTGTATTATCAAAGAACATTTATTGCATCGTTTGATAATATTGCATTAGCCATAATATCTTGAAATTTTCGTTTAATTCTCGTTAAATATCAATGGATTGTTAGAAAGGAAAAAAGAAAACAGAAATTCAATATGGAAATATACAATTGAATGTGAAATTTAAAATTATATTTAAAATTTCATTATACAAATTAAAATACAAATTATATACAAATTAAAATTAAAAGAAAAATTAAAATTATAAAAAATACAAGATACAAATTAAAATTTTCATTTTTTATCATTATGTTTCATTAAACTATCAAATGCTCTAACAACATTCCCATTTAATACTTTTTAAATTTTCATTGTATTGATAAAATGACCAAAAAAAAAAATGATATAGATGACATATAGCTTCAGTTATCATTTAATATTTTCTAACAACAAAATAGCTCAATGTTTTTGAATTTTGTCTTGATGAAAATTTTCAAGAATTTAACAGTTAATTTTAGATTAATGATTTATCGATTAATGATTAATCATTAATCACGATCATAGAAAGTCATGTCATAAATAGCTTCTTTCATAACAATTAAGATAAGTGACAAAAATGTTTTGATATAATGATTGAATGTTGTAAACTTTGAATATGTTAATAGATTTATATGGGAAGAAAGTGAAAAAGAATTAAGGTATTAAAATTAAAGCAAGAAAATTCTGAGCCAGATCTTCTATCAAATTTCAACCTTTCACTTACACTAATTTACCGATGCTGCTACAAAAAAAAAGAAAAGAAAATTTAAATACGAAATAATTTTCCTTTCTGGTATCTTTTCAGGTAGGTGAAATTCGAACTGTTTGCAAATTTTCCATTTTTTCCCTATACGAAATAAATCAATACGAAATTTCCTTCCATACAAAACAAAACTGATATTAAATTATTAAATACGTATTTTTTCCGCCATTTTTAACTTATAACCATAAATAATGAAATAAGTAATTTATATTAAATATATTAAATAAGTAATCTGTTTTTGAATTTCCGCACCATTCATTTTTTGTATGTATTTTATGCCAATAAAAAATAAATCAGTTATAGTTAGCAGGGAGAAAGAACGTTTAAATTCAACGGAAAATTTAATTTAACTTTTTGATAACCAACACTTCAAATGGCTATTCGAATTTTCGATAATAAAGTGTGGATTTAATTTTTTCACGACGTCTCTTCTATTTTGATGAAAAGGAAGCACTATGCAAAAAACTGATCTCTCGAGAAGAATGATTGCAAGGATAGCCGAAGACTGGGATATTTTGGTATGAGGACTGGATGTAATTGCGTAAGTGACAGTGATCGTTTGATTAGACAGCAAATGAATTAAAACCATGCTTTAACTGAAGAAATAATAAAGATTGAAAAATTCTTACGAAATAAAGTGGATAGATTGAGAAAACGACATAAGAGGAAATTATAATAGGATTTGAAAATTGGATTTATTCTCGATATGTATATTTCTTATCACATCATATCACGGGTTTTTCATTGACTATCAATATATCTGTTTAGGGGAAACAAAAAGTTCGTCTAATGAATGCAAAAATGTTGCGTGAATGAATGTTGTTGCACACTTATAAATTATAAATTTTTGTTTACTCATTATGATTTGTAATTTCCATGTTTTTTAAATCAAATTAGTTGTTATTAATCTTTTTCTTTCTTTCGATAAGTCAGTAGTCGATATATGAGGGAGTCATCGAAATGAGAACTGGAACAATTTAAATAGCTGTAATAAATTTGTATTTAAAGTTTCTTATCTTCTGTTATACCTGTTTCCTTCATTTTCTACTTTTTCAGTTACTGCTTAAAACTAAACTATGATGCATATATAACATTCAGTTCTTAGACTCGAAAATTTTGAGTCACTGAAAGGATGCCAACAGTTGAAGATGGCTTAAACAGCCTCAGAAGCTCAAGAAATCAGTTTGCTTTTTGGTAAGTAGAATGAAAAATTGACTTGATCGTAAAATGGTGTGTTGTCAATGATATTTCTTAATCCCTAGTATGTTATTAATTGTAACTCATAGCGTTAATAGATAATTTTCTTTATTTAGGATTCTTTTATTTTGATCATTTTTATTCAGGATGCTTGGTTTATGCAACAATTTTGCATATGTAATTATGCTTAGTGCAGCAGAAGATATACTATCAATGGAGAATGGTCCTAAAGCATCCTCCAAAAGTATTGATGACCCTTGCCAGGTTATTTTTCCTGTCTTCTTTCCTTGATATTGATACTAATTGACAAAAGAGATGGATCACTTGTAGCTGCTTGTCATTTGTTTGTTTCATTCAATTGGATAAATTAAGGAGAAAGATGTTAAAAGTAATGGAGAATGGTTTTGGCCTTTCCTCTAATGCATTATTCACTTTCTTTTCTCATCCTTTCGGTAGTTTATTATTAATAATAGATTTGAAATTTTAGTTCCGTTTAAATTTGATTTCCATGCTGAGTTAATCGTACTTATCCAGATAATTTATCATTAAAGATAATTTGTCGCTATAGTTTTCCAGTAGTTCGACTGCACGATAATTTGACAGTATGATGCTAAATTATCTAAAAAACGGTTAAACTGTGTTAATATTTCAGAGCTCAGTTGTTCGCCGCCAATGTCAGCCATTATCCACCGGTTCAGTGTTATTAGCAAATATCATACCAAGTTTGGTTGTAAAAATATTCTATCCCTTTCTTATGTATCGCATCCCCTTTGGGTGAGTAGTATATTTTCAAATTGAAATTGAAAAGTCTAAATTTACAAGAACTTCCAGCCAACCAGTTTTTTTATCTAGCAGTATTCAACTACTTGATCATTACTTTACAGTTTCAATTTGAGCAGATTAATGTAAATTACAGTGTGCGACATTCGTTCACCGTTCTTCTTCAAATAAGCAGCTTCCTGGTAGTTGCTTTTTCACGAAATATTCTTTCGGGTTTAATTGGTTAGTTTTTTTTTTTTTTTCGATTTATTCAATAAAAAAAAACTGAATAACTTCTGCTCCAATAAACTCATTTCTTTTCACTATGGCATATTTCCCTCATTTATTTTAATCGAAACTTTTATTTTTATAATGTCAAGGATCACTATGTTCCAAAGTGCAATGCTGTTAAATATATTAGCTCAAAAAAGTTGTGCGCGGGAAATGTTAATGGGAAAATATTTACAGGTGTTGCTTTAGCAAGTATTGGAGCGGGTGTTGGAGAAGTTACCTTTCTTTCGCTGACTACATATTTCCCTAAGTAAGCAATATCTCATTTTGGTTAGTTTTATTTATAATCTCTGGCGCCTTTATTGAATCAACTGCCACCCAATTCATACAAATAATGTTACTCCAACTACTTGCTCTTTATTCACGTCATCATTAAACGGTGCTTTGAAAGATGAAATGTATCGGAAAAAAATCAGTATTTTGACGTACATTTAATTTTTTGAGAAGAAAAAACAAAACGAACTTCTAGTTAAGATATTTACCAATAAGTCAAAATTGTATGGACTTTTTGGCACTCAGTGCGTTACCTTCAGCACTTCTCAAAATTTATCATGTTTTAGGAGTAACATATTGACGAGACTCTGACTAAAGCGAGAGATCAGAGTTATCGATTTTTCCCGGTCAGAGTCTTGCCACTATGTATTTTCAGCCAATTTAAAACGTTTTTAAATTCAAAATATAAGATGTTCAACAAATGAATTAATGTTGATTGCAGTAATGTGGTGGGAGCATGGTCCTCTGGAACGGGTGGCGCTGGAATCTTTGGTTCATTTGCTTATGCGATACTAACTGATATGCATATGTTGGGATTGACACCGCAGAATGCGTTGTTGCTTATGCTCATTGTTCCATTCACTTTTGCTTTTATGTAAACTTTTTCTATAAATAAGTTCTGTCATTCATTTCGTATAACATAAGTTAGATTTGTCAATTAAAAAATGTACATTTTCTTTAGTTATTGTAACTGTTAAAGACTCATTGTTTTAGCGTTTCACACATTTTTAGTTACTGGAAGTTGTTGCTGCTACCTGGGAACATACAGAGAGTGTCAGTATGTAAACCATCAACGTATTTGGTCACCTATGCAAGTGAGCATTTGACTTTTTGCACAGCTACTAACTAAATTTCAATTATTTAAATTTCGGTACTTTTTCCGGACACTAATAAATGAATAATATATTCTGTAGTATAAGGATTTGTATCAAATTTGAATTTAACGGAAAGTTTCAGCATTAAGCAGGCGAAGAACAAGCGATGTAAGCATTGGTGATGAAGCATCACAGCTGATCAGTTAATGTTTCGATGTGTTAGCTATACGAATGCTTTTTGAGCATTAATTATGGGGCCTCTATTGTTACATTTGTGATAAACAGCACTAAAAAAAAAGCTTATAGTGCTGGGTGTTTAACGTTTACTTTTTCCCATACGCTTGATATAATGTCTTTTTTTACGTCAGCCCGTTTCCTTGGAAAAAAATATTTTAAATTTTATTTTGCAATATTTCAGAGTTAATTGTAATGTCAATTTATATTCGAAAGACCTGAAAAATTTTCTGAGCTATTTTGACAGTGTGACATTTTCTTCTTCTTTATAGATAGTCGTGACGATTCTGTTGGCGATGTCGTTCCCACCATTGAACAACAAACTTTCAAAGATAAACTAATAATAGCCAAGGTAAAGCAATTTTTTATCATGGTTTCATACTGTATGAAAATGAGCAAAATGATTTACTGATGATATTACAGTTCTTTTACAAAGAATCTTTCCATTATCATATCTGACATCAGGTTTCATCAGTGTACCGCGCAGCAGTGCATATTTTCTTGATTTTCTTGTGATGTGAGAATAGGATTTTAGGCTAAGAGAAGAAATAGTTACACACATCATGAAAATATAAATCATTCTAGTTATAAGTACAAAATAAATTAGTCGAATGATTTTCTGTATTCTTTTTTCATTTTACAGCCTCTTATTTTGAAATATATGTTTCCACTTGCCTTGGTTTATTTCGCGGAATATTTTATTAATCAAGGATTGGTAAGTTCTCGAGAAATTTTAACATGTTCATTTTCGGATCTGCCAAGTTAAAGTGCTCCTTGAAAGTTTTTCCTTTCTAATCGATTGAGCTATATATTATAATAACCGTACTGTTGTTATAAGTGGTATTTCCCATATGTTCCCTAAGAAGCAAAAGATATGTCACGAGCTATGATGTCCTGATTGTGCAGCATGTTTTCTTGCCTCGAAATATCTCACAATCTCCGTCTATTTCTGGAAGGTAGTATTGAATTTATTATTTTCATGGAGAGCAGTCGGATGATGTAAAAATTTTCGGATTAAGTTATTATTTCTATCATTAAAAAATTTTTCGGATGCGAAATATGGGAATTTTACAGCTGGAGTTACTTGTATACGACTGTGCACATAGTTTTGATATCGGTCATCATGGACAGTATCGTTGGTATCAAGTAAGTATTATAGAACTTTATAGAAATTCGGAATTGTACTTTACATTTTGCAACCAATTTTATAGGTACTTTACCAGTTTGGGGTATTTGTTTCACGCTCTTCCGTTGAGTTTATCCAGCTTGGACCATCTTCTCTACCTCTGATTCCTGTTCTGCAAGTATGAAATTTATCTTCAAAATAAGCATTCTTTGAAATTTTGAAATTTCCATACTCTTAGTATACACATAGTCTTAGTGGTTAACATACTTCTCACTCTATCTTCCGAGACATAAAACTGAATTATCAGCGGCTAATACATTTCGACATAATTTTGCTGGCATTTCATCTTCTGTTGTTTGCTTTTCAGACAATAAATGCTGTGGTTCTGTTTTGGGACGCTCTGAAATCATTCATACCGCATATTATTTTTGTATTTATCATTGTTTTCTATGAAGGATTATTGGGCGGAGCAGCTTACGTCAACATTTTCCGCCTGCTACATAAGTCGGTGAGTTAACAAATTTGCGAACAGTTTTTTTTTCCTTTTTCCTTTTTTTATGGCAAATTTTTAATTTGTAAGGTTGAAAAAAAAATTGAAATCGAAAAATTGTTTAATTCTTCTCTTTGTCACTGCGAGTTCTTCCAAATTTGATGTCACATATTTCGCGAAACTTGGGAAGTTATTTCCGGAAAATTCTGACGTTTCTCACCAAATTTATCTGATAAATAAGCGCCAGTTGGCGTTTGGCGCTTTAGTTTATAGACTGATCAATGTGATTCCATACAATATAAATACGAAATTACCTAATAATTACCCTGGAATTTTAAGACCAGAGCATGGGATCACGAAAATTGTCGAAATACAAAAAAAGAAAAACTTCGCTCGATATTTTCACTTATTTTATAAGATTTACGATCATTCGAAGCGCCTTAGTTCAACACATTAGATGTACGTCAAGTGCCCTCCGAAAAGAAGCTTAGGGTTCCTACCACCAGCAAACAGTTCCGTCCGATCTGCATAACGCTTAATTCAACATTCACGTTATGTTCAATCATACTTCGATACCATCCAATTGTTGCCATTGCTGTTGTGAAAGTTTTTTTTTTTTTTTTGAGGCACAATCGAATATTTGTGATGAAAATTTGTTGATAAACGGGTATACGTTATAAGAGAATTATCAGAGAATATTACAGAGAGAGTAGATTACCAGCCTGCAATGATGAGCTGAACTGAATAATATTGAGTGAATAACTGGACCTTAAATGAAAGTATCCATTTATATTGTAAGAGTTTTACAACAACCGACATTGATAATTACATATAAGCTTGATCATCAGACCATATATTCTTTACAACAACATAATGGGAGGTGGATAAATGATTCATCACATTAGATTACCAAAGCATTTATAATTTTTCTTTGTGTGTGTAGTGAATCATGTATCTAACAAATATTCAAAACTGAACGGCCTTTATATTACAAATTTCTGTATTATGAATTTAATTCAGTTATTCTAGATATGTCTACAAGACAGTATCTTGATTGTACCGACATATTTCATTATGTAAAAATACCTCGGTTTATCCGACAATTCCGATACAGTGATGTTTGGTTGGTCACAGAGAAAAACGATCCATTTTAAAATTAAATTTCATTCAAGTTTCAGATCCCAATAGAAGGAAGAGAATTCAGTTTGGGTTTCGTTTCGATGTCTGATTCATTTGGTATTGTGTGCGCAGGTTTTTTAGCTATACCAACTCATAATTTTATCTGTAATATGCCTGTCTGAAACTATTCTATAGTTTCCTGGAGTAAGCAGCTACTCTGTACTATCGCTTAAGTTTTTCTTTCCAAGCAAAATAAGCAGCTCACATTTGTTTCCTTTCATTTTTTTTTTCGAACTTTAAAAGGATTACCATCAGAACTGGTATATTTTAAAGCTTATATTTTGGGGCTTCAATGATTTACTTTGATAAATTTGTAAAGTTGTAATATCTGTTACTTTTCTCATTACGTATTCGGAATTGTCTACCACTTAATAACGCTTCAAAAAAACATTTTTATCATCATTAATGCAAATATACAGGAGATGAAGGGAAATGAGTAATCCTGAGTGATAAAAATGACGATTCCTTTAAAATTCAGCTCAGGACGACTAGGTTGATATACAAAGAATATATCAAAATTTTTTTCTAGATATTTCTTTTCGGATCCATTTACTTCAGGCAATCCCAAAAATAATAGATAAATTAAAACATTCTTGAAATGAGAATCATTCTAATTGAGTTTCGGAAATTATATTACCAGTCCATAACAATACGAAGGTAATGAATGAATAAAGCAAATACAACAATAAAGAATGCAAACAATGAATACCTTAGCCGACGAATGAAATAGGTCCGATGGTCATTATCATCCTGTGCTCCAGCTAACATTCGTTTATAAAGTGAACGCTCCTGCTCACGGCAAAGCTTTAAACGAGCTTTCAGACGGCGCAGTTCTTTAGCAATAAGCTGAAAGATAGTAAGACAGTTACTAAATTAGCCAATTCTGGAACTACTGAAAACACTGTGTAACGATAAGACGCGCTTCGCATAAAGTACGCTATTTTGCACAGGTAATTAAAGTTGTGATAAACAAATTAAGCTCAAGCGAGAGGACGAAGGTGTATTTGAATCTTTGCAACATTTTAGTTGATTAGTATGCGACTTTATTTCTAATCAGAGATCCTTACGTTCCTCTGCCATCATGTTCTAATGTCGTCCTTGCTGAATGTCTTGAACGTTTTAGTGAAGATGAAGTGTGCCCAATATGTAGGGAACGATACTGCATGTTTGCTTTCTTGTAGAATTGAAACGATTTGAATTTTAAAATTGACCTCATCGTTGGGATCAATCTGATGCGCGATATTCAAAGTGTCGATTGCTTTTTCGATGAAATTCAAATTTGCATAGGCATTTGCTCGCCTGAACAATGCTTTTGTATTGCCAGCATTCAAATTCAGAGCAGCACTGGAAGCATCCAAAGTTAACTTCCAGTCGCAAAGCTAGAAAAAATTGTATTAGGAAGTGAACTGACGAAACAGTTACCGTACATAATACGTGAGGCTGGAGAAAATATAGCCAAAAAGTTAGTGCTCCATAAACATTCGTATTCCAGCTAAATCCGAAATAATCCGCAGCAAAATCGACTACCAGCACTTTATCAATTCAAGACATGCTGACGGTTCATACGTAATACGACATGTAGTACTGTAAGGGGTTGAGTCGTATACATAATCAGAACGAGAATCAATGCATCCTAAAAGTTAAACCTACTTATCGTTTTTATGTATTTTATGATCTACAGAATTAGAAGCGTAAAAAAACCGTCCAAAAAAAATTACAAACTCGGAGAAATTCCCAACCTTTGCATAGCAAACAGACAAATTGGAGTAGATCATCGACAGTAAATTTCGCAGTGTTTCATTTTTTATTGGCGTATCAATCAATTCGACACTCCTGAAGAACGGCAAAATTTTCACAGATCTTTTTTTACAGATTTTTACAGATTTTACAGCAGCAGAGATCGTAATCTGATACAGGTCGAAGATAGTTAAATAAAATTTAACAGTGACAATATGATATATGTTCCCATCTGCGGCGAAAAAAGCACTTTTAATCAACATGAACTGCATTCAAAATTGAAACACTTCCGAAATATCAACGAACAAAAAAAAAGAGTAGTGGGAAAGCAACCCCAATTACAAAATTTCCAGATTTCAATTCCACTTCCTCATGTCTAATTTAACTCTTGAATTATTCACCTCTTATAAACATATATTGCTTTCTCCAATTCCTTTCTATTATAGAAATAATTGCCTCTTTCTTTCAATTCTGTGATATGCTTCACCAATTCATTCGTTTGCAGCGTTGTATACAGTGGTCCGTCGGTAATACAAATTAGTTCAATTTCATATTCCATCGTTTGGTATGGCGGAATATTACGTTCTGGATCACCCACGCTACCATATGCGAAACGATGCTCACTTTTTATGGCGTCAATCTCGCCTTCATGCATTAGCTGCAGCACCATTTCCCACGCTGAAGCATTAGTACAGAGAAGAAAGTAAAGTTACTTATTTCGATGGGAAAAAAGTTGAATTTTCGCTGGGTGACTATTTTAAGCAAAATGAATACAGCTGCAAATGGGTATTTAGAAGTATCTAAAGTCCACTAAACATGTATCGAATAAAGAAAGAATAATATAAGCTAAAGTTATCATACTTTTTCACGACTAATCTCTGTACAATTTAAAAGAAATTAGCACAGATGATTCATCTGTTTTCTTTTTCTTTTTTTTTTTATATACCAACATGGGTATATAAAAGTATTGGTTGATAAAGATAAAAGGATGATGTGAAAAAGAAGTTAACAAACCATCAATAACCATACTGAAACCGAGAATAAATGTTTTCTCGCTAACATTATCTATTCCAAACCCTGTATCTACAACTCGAACTGTTACCTTCTGGCCATTCCGAGCTTTTGGTCCTTTGCCAGCTTTCAACACCTAAAATTTGCATTGCATTCTACTAAGCAACTCAACATCTGACTAACAGTATCGATCCAAAGTAAACTGTAATTTAAGTGTTGTTCTCTTTTGAATCAATTATTTAATTATTTGAAATTTATTCAGCTACTATTATACTTAATTTTTTGTTGGAACATTTCAGAAAAGTTCGCTTGCAAAAAAAAGAGAAATTATATGAACAATTCCAGAACATGACAAAAACTACAAATAATTATTGGAAAACGAACAGCTTACGTTTAAGAAACATAAAATAAACTAAAAAGTTACAAAAAGTATTAAACGAGATAGACCAGAAGGATACAAGTAAACTAAATGAATGAATTCGACTAGTACTATAAATTTGATTTAGGCCACAAATACTCGACCATATTCAAACAAAATTGTTACCATTCCAGCAATATACCTTCACCGAATGATGAGATATGGTAGCAATAGTTAACCTTTCTAAAGAGCTAAAGCTGCTATATTGGCTTCATTTAAATAACTGACTCCATAATCATTATGAAAGATAATATAAAATCAACCATTTAAATGGAACCAATATATTAGAAAGTTTAACTATTACGACTAGATCTCGTCGGATTCATGATAAGTACTCATAATAAAAGTGGACCACCTTACAAAACAACTGTCCACTACCCAAAATATCATTCCATTCTTCTGCGGAAGCAGAGCGGTGAACGCCATTGGGAATGGAGAGGGATTGCTCCGTACGACATTCTGTTTCGAGGGCATCACTGGATGGGCCTTTTGCCTTTGTTGCCAAAGTCTAGAATATAGAAAATGATTAAAATGGAACCGATAACTACAAGCATAGAAATTTGAAGCGTAAAAATCAAAAAACATGCAACCAGTCAGTGATGTTCTTTTTCCCAAACGAAAACATCTTGAATGAATAGAAAAACTACATGTATTCTCGCAACACCAGATAGATCAGAATCACTCAACGCGGCACGTTCTTCGTCAACAGAACCATCTAACGACGGCTCACCGCTGCTTACTGCACGACGATGGCAATGATTCTACAAACAGGTATTTAACATAAATGGCACATTAGCAAGCAACTAACCAATTCTTTCAAATAAATTACCACCATCCAAACTATTGCAAAGTTTCGGAACAATTTTTTTCTCTAAAATAAATCATTTAATTTAAAATAAGATTTCTAGACATCATGAAATATCTGCACACCAACTTGTTCATTATCTGGCTAATGTCACTTGTCATTAACTTATCACTAATTATACTGTCTTCATCACAAACGCGGTAACCAAAATATGGGGAAACACTGAATATTTTGATCTTACTAACATTGCACAAAAAAAAAAAATCGAAAAATGAGTGGCCATATCCAACAATAGTCACGTACTTTATTACGTGAGAAAACGAAGCAATCTTAAAGTCAATAACAACAATATTACTAAAAAGAGGAAGAAACATGCAAAATGATAGTTAATTACTACTTAACCTCATTTATATCATCCGAACCAGTGAGTCGTAATTCTTCTCCGTTTTCATTCCAATTACCGGATAACATATCAGAGTCGTTCCTTAATTCTTAATCGCTCTTACGTTCTAGTCCTTCTTCAAATTCCTTATCGCTTTTCAAATTCTAGCCGTTTTTCCAACTATTTATTCGTTTGTCTTTTTCAAAAGTTCATGAAGAATAGAAACAAAAGCGGTATGAACAAATCTGAAAATGTTCAGGCGTAATAAATCTAATAGAGAGTAATTTTCAACTTCATTAAAATTACGGCAATGCTAAGGACAGGATATCTTTCAATGATTCCAGTGACGTAAAGAGAATGGGCGAAATACTGTTACGGAAAATATGGGAAGAGGATATTTCAAACTCTTGGTTAATTGAACTCAAGGAGGTATAACAGAATAAGATGAAGAAAAAAAAAAAACCAAACAATAATCTCATACTACCACATATCTATAAATAATTCATCTGAGTTTGCTAATTAAACACTGTTAAGGTATGATAACTGACACTAACATCATTATGACTAACTGCTAAGTCTGATTAATCTGTTTTCTAATTTAATTATATGTCTCCAAATAATCTCCAAATAATAATTATTGTCAGAAATAACTGTGAAATTTATCAACAACGCAAAAAAAAAAAAAAAAACTACCAAAGATTATTGAATTTAAAAAAAAGGAAAAATGAAAAATTACAGAGATATCGACCTCCAGCAGTTCACCATCTCCTTACAATCTTATCTAACAAAAACACAAGAATCCGAAAATCCCGCTCAATCCCAGAAATTATGAGGAATTTACGGATGAGATTCGTAGAAACGACGGGCGAAATCCGGAATTCTCGTCATCCCCACAATGCAATAATTTTTGTCTCTCATTTTAACAAAGAAAGAGAGAAGTTTTAGGATGATCCTATCCCAACTTTTCATTTTATAAACCCCTTAACTATCACTATGATAATTCTATCGAGATTTTCTTCATTAGGTTTTGTGCAGTAATTTGTCACAAATTTATTTATTAAACCTAAAATTAGAATTTTTTTTTTTTTTTGTTGACAATAAATATTTCAATTCCACTTTTTTTTCCTTTTTTTTATTTAAATAGCATTTCGAATAGTTTTCAAATAGTAACAAATATTTTGATATTCTTTAAAAAAGAAAAAAAATTTTTTTTTTTGTTTAGATAATTTTTGAATCGAAATGTTTTTTTTTGTTTAGATAATTTTTGAATCGAAATTTTAGGAAAAAATCCTTTCCTCTCATTTTCATCACATTTGAATATTTCGATTTTTGATTTTATTCGCATTTAGTTTAATCATTTCAATCATTAGCACAAATGTAGTAACATTCATCCATTATCAACATTATATTTAATACAATTGTATCAGAAATATTTATATGATCAATGATTTTATCTTTTTTTATTTTATATTATATATCATCTATTATTTTTATTTTATTTTATAGTATATATTATCTTCAAAATTTCCTCTTACTATATTACTTTTATGCTGTTATTAATATTTGATTTCATTTATAGTTTAATAATTAATTGTATTATATGATGAAATATCAATTCGTGCAAAAATTTAATTTCATAAATTCTTTCGGATTAAATTTTATTTTAATAAATATCCTATTATTGTTTGCCTTTTTAACATTAAAGTTTGTATAAGCGGAAAAATAGCCGCAAATTTAATCTTATCAATTAAAATCATTTCATTTGCGCCATAAAATTAATATCATGTTAATAT
>NW_018108952.1:12191-13488 GCF_000183805.2 Loa loa | reverse complement strand
TTATTATTATTATTATTATTATTATTATTATTATTATTATTATTATTATTATTATTATTATTATTATTATTATTATTATTATTATTATTACTATTGTTATTATTATTATTATTATCATTATTATTATTGTTATTATTATTATTGCCGTTATTATTATTTTATATCAAAATTAACAGCTATCATTAATTATTATATCCTTATCATTCTTATATTTGTCATTATCATTATTATTATCACTTGATCCATACAATCGTTAATATTTCCACTTTATAAACAATAAATTAATAATAGTCAGTGATCCACCAAGCAAATTATTTGATTAACTATTAGAAATATTTCCGATTTTTATCCTTGGAAAATTATTAACCGAAATGAATACAATACTTGGATTAGTATCCTAACAATATTTGTATTAGTATTACGGTAATGGCATATTTGCTAACAAAAATCCCTAAGCTAAAGATTAGAAAGCAAAAAAAAAAAAATTGGTGAGATTCAATTAATTATTTAGTTTCAAACTAAACAAATGATATATGCGATTGATAAGCAATCGACAACTGTCGTCGGCAAATACTTCCAATCAATGATGTGCTTTTGTCATTGTCATTGTCATTTATAAATCATTTCATGAACTATGCTTGCTAATAGTTTATATAAAATGTGAAATTCTCCTCTGTTTGTCCACATTTATTTTAGACCATTGACCATCACTATTGCATAGTTAAACTTTTCTCCAGCATTATTATTTAAATATCCGTTAATTAAGGGGGGAGGGCGAGAGGGAAAGAAATTAACATTTTTATATGCTTTCTCATTTATTAATAATATTTAAGTATTTCAATTTTTTATTTCCTCTATGAATTATATTAATTAAGATTTGACGATAAGTAACGAAATCTAAAGCAGTAAACTTTTTTTTTAATTTTTTTTTTTCGATATCATATTTTATAACATTTATATTCTTACATATAATCTAAATAATGTTACAAGTGAAATTAGTTAAAGTCAAATAATATCCGCATATAATAACACATCTGATAATTAATTATCTAATCAGAAATTGTTACTTTCATCATTACTTATTATCAATAAAAATATTAGCTTAATGTTTAATGCTCTTTACTAATGTATTATTTACTATAATGACTTATAATGAATTACTTTAATTGTAATCAATTACATACTTACAATGAATTATTACTTTTAATTCAATTACTTACTTATTGTTTATTACTTATAATGCGTATTATTCACATTTCTATTACACTGACTTGTAATGAATTACTTATAATGAATT
>NW_018108952.1:8279-10501 GCF_000183805.2 Loa loa | reverse complement strand
ACTTGTAATGAATTACTTATAATGAATTATTACTTTTAATCAAATACTTATTGTTTATTACTTATAATGCGTATTATTCACATTTCTATTACACTGATGAATTACTTATAATGAATTATTACTTTTAATCAATTACTTACTTATTGTTTATTACTTATAATGCATAACTATTCACATTTATCTTTTAGCAAAATTTATCAATAATTAGTGTTAATTTGTTAATATATTTGAAATTTTTTCGGATAAATAGAATATCATAAATGATTCAAACATTTATAACTAATAAGAAAAAGACGAAAAAGATGAGAAGGAAAACGATGAAGGAAGTAATATTTTCCAATTCCTTCTCAAATTTCATTCCTCTCTATCAAATTATTCATTCAACATTTTTCATCTCTCTTCATCTCCTTCTTTTTTTCTTTCCTATCATAAAACTTTCCCATTTATATCCTTTTTATTTATTAAATTTAACAACTCTTTTTTTCTCCCGCTAGTAGAAAGTTACTAAATTTCTCAGTTATCAACTTTATTAGACATCAAATTTATCAGTGGAAAGTTGTCAAGTTTATCAATTGCCAAATTTATCGCACCTATCATATTTATTAGTAGAAGGTTATCAAATTTATCAGTTATCAAATTTGTTAGCCATCAAATTTAGTCAAGAAAAATTTTGTTTTTTTTTTCATTATTTGGTATTAATTTATGAATTAGAGAATGTGTTATATTTTTTTGTTTTTTTTCTCATCCTTTTTGAAATTATCATTATTCCTTTTATTTTTCACTTACAACTAATAATATTTAAATTTATTAGAAACGATATCACAAGCGAATTGTCATCACTGTCATCATTGTCATCATTGTCATCAATCATTGTCATTCATATTTCCATTTTTATTATTAAAGTTAATAATTTTGAATAGAAACTGATTGAATGATATTTGTTATATTAATAATGTTAATAACATTTCATTTATTTGATTTGCGCATATTATAGTTTGCCTATTGCTTCGTTGATTCTATGAAATTTTATTGTCAAATTTTGAATTTCAAATCATTTTTATCATTTCCTAATTATATTACAATAGTTTATTTTCGTTTAATTTTGTCAACCTTTTTTTTTTTTTTTTTTCGAAGTATAAATATGAGGATGTATAGAAGTGAAATTAGATTTTAAATTTCAAAAAATAAATGGAAAAAGAAATTCTTGCATCTTTTCTTTAGGTATCTTTCAAACTTTTTATCATCTTCACCATTTCAATTAATCCTCAAATTGTTGTTTTCATTCAACTTCAAATTATAAACTCTATAAAATTCAGAAATAAACAAACAAAAAAAAAAAGGAAAATAAATTTTGGAAAAGGAATAAAAAATTGCTTTGAAATAAAATAATGAAATTATTTCATCACACACATTTATCACATTTTGAAATAATTTTAAAAAAAATTTTCAAAATTTTCAATTTTTATGAAATTTTTTGAAATTTCAAAAACATTGAAGAAACAATAATTGGCAAATTTGCAATTATGATAATTAAATGATGATGATGATGATGATGATGATGATGACGATATTACTTATCATTCATAATCGTGATAATGATTATTAATCATAATCAATTGTTACTTTTCATTACAAAAATTATTTTTTGCTAAATATTTTGTTGCATTCATGAAATAATTTTTAAAAGCATAAATGTTAAATTAATCATATTATAGTAAAAAAACGGCAAAAATAATACTCTTTAATTTCATTAGAATTTCAGACATTCGAATAATTACTAATTGCTTTCCTTGACGACAAATAATTTAAAAAAAAAAAGAATTTAATGGATATTTGAAGTGTGAAGCAATTGAAAGAGTGTATTATATTGTCCAGTCATGTCACAAACATAAATGACATACGACAGAAATATAAATAATATTAAAATAAAATAATTAGAATTGCAAGAATAAATAAATGACAGTCAATACAACAATTGATTTCACATCCTTTTATTATATGATATCTTCCACTTTTTAATATTACACATGATATTACATTGATATTATATGATATTACATATGATAATTACATTGATATCTTTTTGATATTATGATATTATATATGATAATTACATTAATATGATTATATTGATACCTTCTTGATATTATGATATTACCTATGATAATTACATTGATATGATTATATTGATATCTTCTTGATATTATGATATTACATATGAT
>NW_018108952.1:6064-6993 GCF_000183805.2 Loa loa | reverse complement strand
TATTACATTGATATTATATGATATTACATATGATAATTACATTGATATCTTTTGATATTATGATATTACATATGATAATTACATTAATATGATTATATTGATACCTTCTTGATATTATGATATTACCTATGATAATTACATTGATATGATTGTATTGATATCTTCTTGATATTATGATATTACATATGATGTTATATACTGTGATATTACAAATGATATTGATATGATTACATTGATATCTTCTTGATATTATGATATTACATGTAATATGATATCATATACCGCAATATTACAAATGATATTGTTATGATTACATTGATATCTTCTTGATATTATGATATTACATATGATAATTACATTGATATTACGCATGATATCTTATATTTTTTGTTGAAATCAATAAATTTGTCAAAATCAAAACTTTTTTACGCCAAAATTAGAAAATTAAAATTAAAATTTTGAAAATTGTAATTTAAAATTTGAATATCTAAAAACGATTCCATAGGAATAATATAGCAATTTAGACTGAATCAGCTAAAATGAAGGAAAAAAATTAAATAATCCTTTTTTTCTAAATTAAATTTTGGAAGTTTTTTTTTCTTTTTTTTTTTGTTTGATATCTGAATAAATACATTTCCATACATTTATTAACCAATCGATCGGAAATTTTCAATATATAACTAAATTTTTGAAAGAATCCATTTACATGTCCAATGCAATCTTTCAACTTTATCCATTTTTGAAATCCCAATGGAACATTTGGAAAAGATTTCATTTTACAGATTAAACATTGATAGTTCATATTTTATATTTGTTCATTGATTTTTTCAATTACATTTTGTGTCACATTTCATTTTTTTCTCCCATTTTCTTTTCTTTTCTTTTTTTTTTTGATGCGACACAATTATTTGTCACATACCAATTTTTTT
>NW_018108952.1:1847-5442 GCF_000183805.2 Loa loa | reverse complement strand
TCACATCAAATCTTATTCTATCGATTAATTCACATCAAGTCTTATTCTATCGATTAATTCACATCAAGTCTTATTCTATCAATTAATTCACATCAAATCTTATTCTATCGATTAATTCATATCAATTAATCAATTCACATCAAGTCTTATTCTTTCGGATTTTAATTTGCATAAATAATAATTATCATAAATTATGAGCAAATAGTATTCATTTAACATAAATAAACGTTCATTTAATAATTAATGATAATTTCTTAGTTTGTAGAAACAAAAAAAAAGGATTCGTTATTGATTTTTCAAAGTTCAAAAAGAAGTTTTTAATTTTTGAAATAATCATTTTAATAAGTATTAATTTAATTAAATACATTTTCATTTTTATAAACAAACATGCTAAAATAATTTATATTATGCTAGATCACATATCAATTTTTATCATCTTTAAACAAATGAATTTGCATCAATTTCACTTTGAAATATTCATCTAGCAGGTATTGGTTAATTAATTTTGTTAGGTATAAATTTAATTAAATGCAATTTCATTACTATGAACAATATGCTATAGCTAGGTTACAACGATATTAGATCACAAATCATATCTTTGATGTAAACCGATAAAAGCTGATATAGCTTAGGATGGAAAGTTTGACAAATACATATGTTGTTGACTTTAGATCTAGTCGTAAACAATTGGCATTGTATTATAGTTGAATTGTAATATCGATTAAAATGAATGGTGTAATGTAAACAAATCTAAAAAAGAAATCAAAAATTGAATACTTTTAATTAAATATTGTATTAATTAATATTTGTTAACGATTAAAATTATACTACAAATTGATTGTATTAATAATGAATAAAAAAAGAAATTTTTTTAATATACGATATAATAATTATAATCAAATATCAATTAATTGTAATCATTTGGTGCTAATCAATTATTTCTATTAAAAAAAAAAAAAAAAAAAAGGAAAAGAGAGCAAAGATTAGTTCTAACTAAACCAGATCAATTGATTACTTAATACCACATCAAATGAATACTTCATATCCGAACAACTGATTACCTAATACAAATTAACTAGTTGCTTAGCATCACATCGACTAGGCTAATTGGTTGCTTAGCACCACATCTATCAGGTTAATTTGGTTGCTTAGCACCACATCTACCAGGTTAATTGTCTACTCAATATCAGATCAGTTGATTACTCAATACCAGATCAATTGATTTATCAATATCAGGTTAACTGATTATCTAATATCAAAATTCAAATTGTTCAATAAAGAGAAAAAAAAAATCTTGTAAATAACAAAATTAGGATAATTTATTTTTTGATTAGGAATAATATTTGATATTCCTTTCTTTAATTTATCTTACTAGATGATAATCTCTACAATTATCATTTAAATTTATGCTTAAATTTTAACTCAAACTTTTGTTTTTTGGATTACTTTTGAATTATTACAAATATAAGCAAATTATCACAAATATGAGTAAATTATTGGAAATATAAGCTTAAATTATCACAAATACAAGTTCAAATTATCACAAATATAAATTTAAATTATCACAAAGATAAGTTCAAATTGTCACAAATATGAGTAAATTATCAGAAATATATGCTTAAATTATCACAAATGTAAGTTCAAATTATAAAAAAATATATATATAAGTTTAAATTATCACAATTATGAGTAAATTATCAGAAATATAAATTTGAATTATCCCAAATATAAATTTAAATTATCACAAATACAAATATCTTGTATTGAGATTTTTAAGCAACTTAAAATACTTTTTTAAGTATTTCAAATAATAAACATTAAATATTCCAATTAATTTCATTAATATACAAAACATATGTTTTCTTTTGAATACCTAAAATAAAAATTTCTCTTTCTAAATACTACTTTACAAATGTTCACAAAATTCTTCATAAAACAAAAAATTTTTGCTAAAATATTCATCTTACCTATCGTTTATAACTATTCTTCTTACCTGTCGTTTATAACTATTTATCTTACCTATCGTTTATAACTATTCTTCTTACCTGTCGTTTATAACTATTCATCTTACCTACCGTTTATAACTATTCTTCTTATACCTGTCGTTTATAACTATTCATCTTACCTATCGTTTATAACTATTCATCTTACCTATCGTTTATAACTATTCTTCTTACCTGTCGTTTATATCCAATAATTAAAACTTATCCTATATGCCCAGTAATTATTAGCTAACCTATCCTATATATTCAATAATTATCAGCTTTAATTAAAACCTATTATTAGGAATGGTAAAGAATTGAAATATCATTATATGATAAAATTTATAATTATAAAAAAATTTTTATGCAAAAAATTCAAAATTTTTTCACACACCAATTTATCTAATTATAATATAAACTTTTGATATTTAAGTAACCATTTAGAGTAGCCATTAGAGTAGCCATTAGAGTAGCCATTCAATTTAAATTATCCTAAACGAATTTATTAATCATAAGAAGAGCAATATCCCAATGAATAGTTATGATTGGTTATACATTTTATTGGTTCACAATTGATCGAACATTAAAATTGGCACCATTATTTAGATGGGTACACACATATGTCATATGTGTGTGTGTGTATATGTGTGTGTATGTGGGTGTGTGGGTGTATGTGGGTGTGTGTGTGGTGGGTGTATACATATAAATATATATGTCTGTCCATCGATATATATAGCTATAGATTACACCATTCAAATATTTCTCTTGGTTTTATTTGCTTATTTTCATCCACTAATCAATAATACCGCCCTCATATAAGCTATCCATAAGTTTTATTGTTGCACGAAAAAAAAAAGTAATAATAGAAAGAAAAAGGAATAATAGAGGATTCATTTGAATTTTTTTTTTCGAGGCGCAAATGTCTTCTAGGTGATAACATTTATCTTTCCCTAATCTTGATTATAGTATTTCTCTTAGTTATTTGCTTTAGAGGCGCAAATGTCTTCCAGGTGATAACATTTATCTTTCCCTAATCTTGATTATAGTATTTCTCTTAGTTATTTGCATATTTACATCCATTAGTCCATAATACCATCCTCATATAGCTATTTATTTTATATGTGGTTTGAAAAAAATTTTTGTTGTAGTACGAAAAAAAAGAAAAAAAAGTAATAAGCGAAAAGAAAAAGGAATAATAGAGGGTTCATTTGAATTTTTTGGGAGCGCAAATGTCTTCCGGATGATAATCATTTGTTTTTTTTTTGCTAATCAATATTAGTTAATTGTTATAAATATATATTCTTCTCATTTTAAAAAATAACGAAACAATGTTTTACTATATATTGATAAAATATATAAATATGTTCTCATATTTTGAAATTTTAAACGGTTATTGATTACTGATATCCTTATCATTATCAAAAAAAGAAAAAAGCAAAGCAAAGTAGATAATTTCATGATAATTTTATAGTTTTAAATCCCCAAATAGGAATGATATATTTAAAGTTATTTAACGATTATTGATTACTGATATCCTTATCATTATCAAAAAAAAGGGAAAAAAGCAAAGCAAAGTAGATAATTTCATGATAATTTTATAGTTTTAAATTCCC
>NW_018108952.1:0-1243 GCF_000183805.2 Loa loa | reverse complement strand
AAAAAAAGCAAAGCAAAGTAGATAATTTCATGATAATTTTATAGTTTTAAATCCCCAAATAGGAATGATATATTTAAAGTTATTTAACGATTATTGATTACTGATATCCTTATCATTATCAAAAAAAAGGGAAAAAAGCAAAGCAAAGTAGATAATTTCATGATAATTTTATAGTTTTAAATTCCCAAATAGGAATGATATATTTAAAGTTGTTTGACGATTATTGATTACTGATATCCTTATCATCATCAAAATAAACAAAAAAAGAAAAAAAAACCAAGGTAGATAATTTCATGATAATTTTGTATTTTTAAATTTCAAATAGGAGTAATATAATTGAAGTTATTTAATCATACAATTCTAATCTAGAACGGCTAGTAGTAGTAGTAGTAGTAATAATAGTAGTAGTAGTAGTAGTAGTAGTAGTAAGCCTTAAACTAATACTAAAAGCACTTAGACTAGAAGAAGCTATAGCAGAATAAATTTGTCGATCGCTTAACAAATTGCTATGATTATTCGACCAATATCATTTATTGTCCCAAATGTCCCCAATGTCACCATATATTTCTCATATTATCGCATCACAATCAAATCTAAATATCTCTTCCTTTTTCCTTTCTTTCCTTTTTTTTTTTTTTTTGAAAAATTTAAAATTTCTTTTCTCTCAAAAATTTCAATACATCTTTCCATTGATTCATTATATAATGCAAATACTTCAAACAAAAAAAAAAAAAAAAGGAAGGAATTCTTTCCCTTGTCACTTAATGATAATGGATGCCTTCTTCAAGGTTGTAGCGATTTTTTTTTCCATTAAATTTATAAAATTTAAATTTTGCCAGTTTTCTTTTTTTTTGCTCCTTCTTCTTTCACATCATAAAAATGATAATAAAAAAAATGAATGAAAAGCAATAAGATTATTTGTAAGTGTGAAAGATAATTAAATGAAATTGTATTTATAGGCTAAATTTGATCTTATTATCAAATTTATCTTTTGACAAATTTATTATTATTATTATAAAATTCATCTTGTGATAAATTTATCATTAATCAAATTTGCCTTGTGATAAATTCATCATTAACATTATCAAATCCATCTTGCGATAAATTTATCATTATCAAATTCATCTTGTGATAAATTTATCATTATCAAACATATCTTGTGATTTGTCATTATCAAATCTGCCCTGTGATAAATTCATCATTATTATTACCAAATCCATCTTGTGATAAATTTTATCATTGT
>NW_018108951.1:12438-13492 GCF_000183805.2 Loa loa | reverse complement strand
AAATGAAAGGTACGTGCAAACAAAATTCCCAGAATGTCCAACAAACGGGATGACGAAACTTGTAAAATTAATGCAATGAAGAGGATATAAGCTAACAATGAATGAAAACAAAAACGTCTCAGTACCTACACAACGGATAGTGTCAAAGACTAGCCATACCTCTATGATTACCCCGACGGAGCTTACAAAATCCCTCCCCTAATCCTTATTATGTATATATCACCCAAGTACTACCTCATTATCATTTTCACTTAAATATTACGACCATTCGACTGTCATATTTAATTATTGATGCAATGTTTGGAATAGAAATTCTTGAAGTATTTGCGCCAAAAACGATTAAATCTCAATATTGGATGACTTTGGCATAATTTGATAATGATTAAAGTTTGCTTCTGTTAATATAAAAGATGACTAACGGCAAATAGTTGTATCGCCAGAAAGAAAATCTCTTGTACGAGGATGAACTTAAATCGTGTGGGATAATCACTCCGTTCATTGGATTTCCTTCTATTTCATTGGGGAGGAATGGCATATTTGCTGAAATCATATAATTAGAACTATTTGTTTGTTTAATAGTGGTTTAATCCCATATGATGCAAAAATCCATTACAATTTCCTAACCGGTTACGAATTCCCTGTGTATTTCTAGATGATGTTCCTGAGACGTGAATATCAGTACTGTACAATAAAACTTCTTCGGGGCTGTTGTATTGATCGGTTTTTCTCTTCCAAACAAAATAGCTTCACGTGGTTTCCAACGAGGCAGCGCGAAGGGTTCTTGGTGCTAAAGTTCGAATTTGCATCATTATATCGTCAAATCATCGTTTGTTATAAGTTCATTCTGATTTTTAGTAAATTATTTTTCTTGACAGGAACAAAGAATGGAACATGCCTGAAAACCGGTGAAATTCGTCTCATCTATGCCTTTCAAAGCATTCTTTAAATATGGCGGGTTTATTTCACCATCTCGGTAATGCAGTATTCCACGTCGACGGTTTAACTCGTGGTTTATGTTCAGACATTGTCGTGAAAACGAAGCCTCAATAAATTC
>NW_018108951.1:5339-11630 GCF_000183805.2 Loa loa | reverse complement strand
GTATCCTTTGTTCGATGGGCATGTTTTATGTAATTTGGCTCTCAGCAGTTTACGGTTTTCAAGATGACCGCCTCTCACTTCTTAAGATATATAAGCTGGGTCCAAAAGCCGGGAGAGACATCATTGCCTGTAAAATGATATGAAGAAGAAATCCATTATTTTTATTATTTACAATCAATTCATTATAGCTTATTAACTCATTTCAATTTCCCTTATCTCCTACAATTACTAGTAATTGGAATCACAGAATTTGGCGGATATGATTTTTTGACGTTGGTGTCGGATTATCGAAATTAAAGCTACGTTCAAACAAAATTTCCACAATATACAACAAACGAATATCCAACAATCAACGGAATAGCTTTCCCAACACTTGGGAAATATCTATAGCGTGATAATATATAAGTGAAAGAAAAGTGCTAATTTCCTTTCTTAAATCTTCACGGGGCAAGTGACTAACAATTACATGTTCCAGTTGTCCAAGAGTAGAGAGTAGTTCATTATTGGGATACCGAAATTTAGTTTCAGTCTTTCTTTTTTTGGGAGCGCTAGGTCCTTCTTCATCCGTCCCTCCTGAAATTCGTCGCTAATGTTCTTGTTCTTCACATATTTAAGCGGGTAAATCCATTCAAATTTCCTAATTATGTATTATGGACCCCTTCAAAGAAGTTCATTTAAATTTAAAGTTTAGAAATCCAAAAAGTCTACCTGTTGCTCATGTAATATTCGATGATACTACATGGCTCACAATGAATGTGAGGATGGCAAGATATTTCAAATCCATTGTTATCAAAAGCTGTAAATTAAGAATATACTCAATGATTTGAATAATCTTAAGACATCGTCGAATTTTTCTACTATTATAAGTGAATTTCGAATTTTTTAAAGAATGAATCCAATCATTTTGGATGTGTAATAAATCTGGTTGCTAAAGGATGCAATTTTCCTCCGAGTAATTCGTAAAACAAATTTTTTCATTTCGCCACTTTATCGTATGCTTCTTTTGATGAGTAACGACGGTAAATGATTGGTAATATGTATGAGATTTGCGCCCAAATTCGGTTGCTTCAGTGAAGGATAAGCTCTATACTTACTTTTTTATACTTACTTTTTGAATAGTTACGATGACTAATCAATGCTATGAAATGAGTAAAAGAAATTGTAGAAACGAATTTGGTGAGGATGGAAGCAATTTGTGACGGTAGACTGAATTCTGAACGAAAATATTGACCTTTTGTAGTGAAAAAATCGAATCAGTCAAAGATCAGAAAGGTTCAGGGAAAATCGAAATTAATCTCAATTTCCCATTTTGCATTGAATAGCAAGGCATTGTAAAACAGAAAGCATTTCATACAGATTATGCAAAAAAGTAAATAATACTGTCACATACAGTCACATACAGTTTTTTTATACAAATTGGGATTAACAAAATATTTTGTGTCACTGGAAGCCTTTCATAAATTGTCACAAACGGCTTTTCTACAGAAATTGGGATTAAAAGAGTATTTCGTGTTAGTGGAAGCCTTCCATTGAATTACATAAATTTGCATTTGTGTCAGAAATAGAAGCATCCAAAGGCAAGCTGGACCATCGATTGTCATAATTTTTCATTCAGAGAAGGTTGTAGAATTTACATCATTTTCTATTATTTGTGCTTTTTGTATTTTAATATAAAATTATAATCCTACATGTCTTTCGGAATGCCAGGAAGATGAATCGAGAATTTTTTCCTGGAACTGAAAAAACTATCGGTATTCTACTAAGAATTCAAAAGGAATGCTTTTTTAGAAAATGTATGATAATGAAGAGTAAGTAACCTGCGATAAACAGATTCTATCCAACTTTTCAGGAAATCAGAAAAAACGAAATTATTGTCCGTTTTCTATTTTGCATTGAATAACATGCATTGCGAAACGGAAAATATTTCACACAGATTATGTAAAAAAAGTAAATAATACTATCACAAACAGTTGTTCTATAGGAATTGGGAATAACAGAATGTTTCGTGTCACTAGAAACCTTTCATAGAATTACATAAATTTGGATTTGTGTCAGAAATAATATTACGACAAAATTGCTCTGTAAAAATTTCATTACTAGAGCTTATTCTAATAAGATAATCGTAAATCCAAGGATCCAGTGAAGTTGGTCATTGTGATTAATAACAAATTGAAATATACCGATGAAGGCTTTACGAAATAGGACGAATGCTATAATAATTATGGACAAACGATCAATATTTTAATACTGCCGTAACAAATATCTCAGTTTCAGAGCATACATCAATGCGATAGGAGTGCCCCAAGTGTTAGTGTTTTACGGACCTGACGTAAAAGCATTGACCCTTTTAGTAGAAAAAAATGATACCAGCGATATTTTGAAAACAAAGTTTGAGGACTGGGAGGTTTGACGTGTTCATTCGCTTTAATTGTTTTTTAATTTACTTCAGTTTATTCGTAATCGTTAATGTTTTGAAGTCATTTTCTCATTAAAAGATTGTTAATCCTTCATACTTTTGAGGTTTGACTGCGTTTTTAACGTGACTTCAAGTTTTGTCGATATTTATCGAAAATATGCTCCTTATAACTTTGCTAATTGTGTTATATTTTTCTGCAGAAGGAATTGCTCTTCCTTAACAGTCATCAAGTGATAGCCTTTCATTTTTCCAGAATCACATATTGGTATATTGCGAGAATGACACAGCAAAAGTGGACAGGATAAACGATTCGGCTAGCCTTGTCTTTTCTCTGATCTGATTATAGATATCATTTTCTCTTTACAGTAACACATTCCCAGACATTCCGCTGAGTACATTACGCCTACTTGATGAATCATCGATGACTGGAGTTGACTATCAAGTTGAAACGGAATTTCGTTTTCATGCCGGTCCTACATATGCGATTGTTGGTTTTCGAAAATTTAGTGGAGAAAATCCAGCTACGGAAGATGACTTTTATTAGTGATTGACTGAAATTCCGTTTCAAGTTCGGATGTTTCGGATGGCACAGTTCGGATGAATTTCGTTAAGTGATTTAATTGTTTTGTCAGCAGTTAGAGCTATAAAGATATTGTAATGAAGATGTGATAAATATTTGATGATATATAAAAACGGATGATTCATTTGAATTGCCGAATATCATGCAAAATATGTAAACTGAATTGCCAATTTCTGTGCTTTGAAAACACAATCACAATTAGAGCTTTGATTAATGAGGCCAACG
This sequence comes from Loa loa, assembly GCF_000183805.2. Taxonomy (NCBI): domain Eukaryota; kingdom Metazoa; phylum Nematoda; class Chromadorea; order Rhabditida; family Onchocercidae; genus Loa; species Loa loa. Next base: position 8,409 of record NW_018108951.1, on the reverse strand, counting down.
ATGCTTTCTATTTCGTTGTTCTGACTGTGCTCATGTAATTGTATATATTCTAAAATACGCAAAGTTAAACTGGAAAGGAAATAATTCAAAGCATATTTTAGTTTTTGTGGAACAACTGATTCCAAAAATTTAAAAATATCATCTTGTCCATCATTTGTGAAATACATATGTTATAATTTGTTATAATTTGCAGTTCAACGCTATTATAAGTTGATTAGAAGTCCAATTTTTCAATTCAGGTTAAACAATTTATCGGTTTCAAAACCGATTTGCTCATTGCATCTCCTCAAATTTCAGACGTGCAAGAGATGCACTGAAATTGTTGATGGCAATTGTGTTGCTATTTGATAAATAAAGGTAAGTTAAACTGCCATTGTTAAAAGTGTTTCGAAAAAAATGTAGCATCTTCACAAAATTTAAAACTGCAATCAAACTCAACATCAAACAAAGTGCATTGTTGGAAGATTTGAAGCTTAGATAATTGACTCATCACTTCAGATATGGGAAAACGTTTTATATTTTTTGTGAGTGTGATGAATCTGTTATCCCTGAAATGCTCAATACAATAAATTCTTTAATTGCTTGAACACATTACAACTTCCTTCGGGTTTTCCGAGACAGTCCCAGAGATTCGGAACTGTGGCTTGGAGTAAAATTTTGGAACATCATGTGATTCTGTGGTACACCGAGTGTAGTGTTTAGTGTATGCTTTCATATTTGTATATGGTCGAATATGTCAAATAGCCAGTTAGTTTTACAGCTTTTCTGATTTATTTACAGATACTTTTCCAGCTATATTAACATAACGCTCAATGATCAGACAAGTTTATTGATCGTTATTGATTTATTTTCAATCATTACATTTTCTGGTACAGAAAGCAAATTTTGTACGTTAATTAGTGGAATCAATATTGTGATAATGATTACTTTTGCAACCACTTCAATGTTATTTATAATGATGACAAGCTTTGACCCTTTTCTCATCTTTCTATCATTCTGTATGTCAATTGAGGTTTAATTTGTTCTTTCTTCAGTTGCTATTTCAAATGCTGTTGATTTTCTAATAATAATTTCTTTCTGTTAGATATTATGAATTGATATTTTAATAACATGCTAGCACACTTTTCTCTTAATTATGGGAAGATTCCTACCTACAGTTATAGGAAATGAATATTGTAAGCAAAATGTTGCATACATAGGATCGATCTCAACGATAATTTCAGCACGACAAAATTTTTTCGTTACCTACAAATTATTATATATATATATAGGATGGCAATATGTTATTAAAATGGGTGAATAATTGAAGTTGTTTCGCATTAATTTGGTTATTATAAAGTCTGTTAGGTACGCAGAATGTTCCATTTTTACCACATTTTACTGTTGCTAAGGAAGGGAATAATTTTTTTTATTATTAATATTTAATGCAAATATTGTTATGCAAACGGTGACAAATAATTTTTCTACCATTAAATTCATTTTTTCTTCATGTAAATCTTTTTCTTAACTTCAACTAACACTGATAAAAATATCATTGCTGGCTACTTAGCAATTACCATATTTTGTGAAGCTTTTCACATATAATCATTTCATAAAAAACATTCTTATCTTCAACTAGAACCTCATAATTGATAGCAGCTAATTATCAATTAGCATTTAGCATATTTATGAAGGAACATGCGAAGCAAAATATCGTTTTCATTCATGATTATTTTATAAACAAAATTTATATCAGCGTATAGATAACGTCATCGCAAAAAACAGAAAGATGAATCGTTCCCTGTCTGATCAGTTATTATCAAAATTTTGTTTGTCGAAGTTGATTCTCTCAGCGAAATCAAAACTTTCGTTCTTTTTTTTTTTTTTGAAGAATGAGGGAGTTTGAAGCAAACCAACCAAATCACTTTTTTCCAACATCATTTAATTTAGCAATTATTCCTTTTTTACAGTTTGAAATTTCACTATTACCAATATATAGTGGATAGCTTCATTATTGTCATCATTACGATTAAAAAAATGCAAAACTTTGATTAACGGTACCATTAAAGTCCGTTTTATCGCTTATCGTTAAAAATTCATTCATGTATTTCTATTTTTTATTTAATTTCATATTAAATATCGAAAAAATTACTATAGTAATGTGTTCCCGGATGTTTGATAAAATTTGCTGGTAATATCAAATTATAATTTGAAAGGAAAAAAGAAGCATAATTCATTTGTTCACAATTCGTGTAGGGAGAAGATTAATTGGTCTTTTAGGAAGAAAACTGATTAAAAATGTTCCAAACATATGTCAATCATCAATCGTTAAAAGTAATTCGCTCCTTAAATTATTTATTTCGTATATTCATATTTCTAATCATTATTAAATATTTATTAATTTCTTGAAAAGTTCAAATCCATACAACTTTTAATGATAAATAATGCGTGAATAAAAAGATAGGCAAATAATTTTACCTTACTTTAAATAAAAGTAGATTTGCATAGTTACACTTGGCGTAAGGTCAATTCATAAAACATTAACATTTTATTGAAAAATTAAACAATTTTACCAAGCGATTTCATCCAATACTAGAATAGTTAAAATTGAATTTAAGTTGTTAAATTTTCTGAGTTGGTTTAAAAATTGAATGTACTATGCGCAATCTGATGATGAAATTTTGAACAAGTTTAGCAAACAATTAATCATTCAGAGATGTTGGTTGACTAGATTTGCTGCTGATTAAAATGTAATGTTTCTACCTTTTGTTTTATCAGTCTTTTTTTTTTCGAAGAATTGCATACTCCTATTTTTTTTTTAACAAAATCAATTAATATGGAAAATTCAGATATAAAGATAGCAAAGCGAAGGAATTCTTCATAATGTAGCAATAACGTCATCTCTTATCAGTTATGTCGAATAGCTTGTTACTGCTTGTATTTCTTTCGATCACAGAAATTTCCAACATTTAAAAATTTGTTCATTTTTAATATAAAATTAATATATTTTTCAATTTATTCGATCAAAAAATTTCATCTCGGCCTTTATCATTATCATTTATCATCTGCTTCATTATTTTATACATATTTA
>NW_018108951.1:0-5046 GCF_000183805.2 Loa loa | reverse complement strand
CCTTATTTTTTTTTTTAACAAAATCAATTAATATGGAAAATTCAGATATAAAGATAGCAAAGCGAAGGAATTCTTCATAATGTAGCAATAACGTCATCTCTTATCAGTTATGTCGAATAGCTTGTTACTGCTTGTATTTCTTTCGATCACAGAAATTTCCAACATTTAAAAATTTGTTCATTTTTAATATAAAATTAATATATTTTTCAATTTATTCGATCAAAAATTTCATCTCGGCCTTTATCATTATCATTTATCATCTGCTTCATATTTTATACATATTTATGCTCGAATTTCATTCCACACGAAATTACCTTCCTCTAATTGAATACGAAATGCAAAAAAAAGCATTTGGTTGGATTTTTTTTCTCTGAAAAATTAATTTTTAACTGATTTTAATATATTCTATGCAGTTGTTTATCGTTATTTGTTTATTTTTTTTGAACGAAACACAAACAATAAATTTTATTACATATGTAAAAGATAAATTAACAGTAAATGGCTTTTTACTTTGTTTAATTTTGATGCACAAATATTTGGCATGCATTGGCAAATTAAGAAAAAATGGGAGCGAGTCAAAAAAGACCAAATTTCAAATAAAAAAAAGTAAAACCAAAAAATCTAAATGAAAAAATCCAAAAAAATATTCAAATAAAAAAAACCTAAAATTGCTTTAATTATAATCGAAAAAATTTAGTCAAATAATTTGATTTTTTAAGCATAAATAAAATTTGAATACTTAAAACAGGACATCATTCGACACCATTCAAAATTATCAAATTATCAATAACTGATTTGTAGAATCAGCAATGCTTTAATCGACTTACTTTACGCAAATCAGTATCAGCCGAACAATCCCTTTGGCATATTTTTGATCTTAATGGAATTTTGAAAAGCCAATTTTTTATTAGGTAAAACTGAGATAGAAAACGGAAATACAATGAAAAGATACCATTGGGATATTATTTTTTTTAAAAATTTTCTCTTTAAAGTATAATTATCCTTTTTCAAGAAAGAAAATGCAAAGTTTTTAGAACATTTCGGAAATTAAACACAAGATTTTTTTTTTTTTTGTTAAACTCAATTTCTCTTATCCAATACTGATATGCTATGTAGCTGCACAAATTAACTGGAAATAAATGGACCTCTCCACATAATTACTCCTATGGATAGCTGTTCTTAAATTTAAATTTGAATCCAATTAACTCTCAAAATATTTCCTATCGTTATTTAGCATGATAAGTTGTATTGCTGCAAATTTCTTATTCTAATAGGAAGGGGTTACAAAAAAGTGGAAATTGAAGACTACCTTTAATATTTCCTAATGCTACATAATTAATTTCTTTGATATTAATTTCTTTTTAATTTTGGTTTTTTTTTCGTTACTAATATTAAATTATAATATTATCAATTAAGCAACTGGAAGAATTTTTAATAAAACTATGATACAACTTGTTTCGCTCATATTTGATATTACATGAAATTAATAATAATTGTATATTATTGAATTTTTTAAATATTATTTATTGGTAAAATAAAATATAACAATAACAATCATAACCAAATTTCACCTTAAAATTGCATAAATTATAATTAGTTCTAAATTAATAATTAATTGATTTTCTTCGTAGTTAAATTTTCATTTCGATATTTTATATCAGAAAATTTGTTTACTTATATTTATTAAAAAAGCTGAAATGTATTAAGCATTATGGCTGTTTGCAAAAGTTTACTTTGGTGGAGAAATTTTATTGTTTTATTGATTGGCAACAATAAATAATTGTGCAATAGACTTCTTTGGTTTAGAAATACTTATTCTCGTTAGATATAATAGTCTTCTGATGAATAATGATAATATAGAGTCGATTAATGAGTTGGTTTATAAGAACATTGTGGAAAAAAATTTTTGAAAATTTCGAAAGGCGTTGTTTATCATGAAGCATTTAAGGATGAAACTAAGCATACTGTAAGTAATCAAATGAGTTCAATAAATGATTGCTTATCATTGATCCTATCATTCTATATAATTGAGTGATTTATAATATTTAATCGTTCAATACAAGATTTGTTTTCAGGGTGGAAGAATTTACAACAACATATTCTCAATATTGAATATAAACATGATTATCAGATTCGATGATCCTTACAACATTTTAAACATTACTCATGAAAATGACCATCAAACGGAAAGATAAATAAATGATGATTCATTACTTTAAGCAATTAAAAAAAAATTTATTTTTCTTTGAATTTATCTGAAAAATTCAAGTAAATATCTAAATAAATTAAAATCTAAATAAATTAAAATTTCTATATTATAAATTTTTTAAATTAATTACAAGATATTAAATACAAAAATACCTTGATTATTTTGACATATTATTTTGCTTTTTCTTTTTTTTCACAATCTATTTTAACTGAAAAAAATATCCAATTTTGTATTCCTTTTTCTTCCATCAGATGCAAACGTTAAAGTATTCAATCGGATGTAAACGTAAAATACAATATCGTTTATAAAGTATTAATATAAATATAAAAATATAGGATAATTTTTTTTTTAACCATAAAAAGTAACCATTTGATATATGTAAAATTGCTGAAATGAATGTCGATGAAATTAATTTAATAAAAATTAAAATATTTAGTTAAAATAAATGCCTTAAATATCTTTGTTTAATTCAAAATATTTCAGCATTTCCTTTCAATTACTTACCGCATAGAATCATTTTTTTTTTCGAAAAAATCTCACTAAAATTTAATTTGTCATGCAAAGATTAAATTGCTACGAAGTGGGAAATTTCTGAATTTTATAACCATTTACTTTGAATTAAACAAAGATAAACTAAAGATAAATTAAAAATAAATTAATTAAATAAAGATAAACTAATTAAATAAGGATAAACCAATTATTAAATAAAGATAGGCTAATAAAGATAAATTAACTAACCAGTGACATAAAAGAAATAGTCGAAGTACCAATAAAATAGAATATAAGAATAAAAAATCAAATAATTCTATCGAAATGAGCAATGAATAGAAAAAAAAAGTAAATTATTATTATTATTATTATTATCAATAAATGGATTTTTTTGCTTCTTTAATTTTCCAACAACAAAATTAAATTGCGAGATAAATTTTACAGTTTTATTAATTTTTATAAAAAATTTTAATATTGGTAGACTTCCAAAATTTTTTTTTTTTCATTTCGTTTCCACTTTTTTTTCCCCACTAAAATGATAGTTTGATAAATCATTTCCTTTTTTTTTTTTATTTCACCCCTTAAATATGCAATAAAATTTAGAATTCTTTTCCTTTTTCTCTTTTTTATTTCAAGTTTAGTGAAGTGAAAACTTGAGAAATAATATACTCAAATATTTAAGTAATGCATTTAAATTCATTATCATTTTTCCATCTATTTTTATCTAATTTTTTAATTTGTCCTAATTTTGCATCATCTATAATAGGAATTAGTTTCACATTTATTATTACTGATGTATTTCTTTAATAAATAAAATTGAAAAATTTCCTAATTTAACATATTGTATTATATCATTGACATTTTATGTGAGAAAAAGTAATGTCAGAAATGAATAACGATGGAATGTCATTTTCATTTTTTTTAAAAAAACATCATTCTTTAAAAATGATCGAACAAACAAAACCAAAAATAAATAATATTAAAAAATTTGAAAGTGAATAATTTCTTAACAGCTTACATTTCATTGATTTTCTTCGTCATCCAATACTTCCTAGTTTTCATTTTATTTTAAATATTAACGAACACATTATCTAAACAGTTGCTGTTTAAAAACAAAAGTAGAAACGGATGTAAACAGTTTAAAATAGAAGTAGGAGTCAAAAAAAAATAAGAAACCAAAAAATTAAAACTAAATTTGAAAGTTAACGTTTCAGTGTAAAAAAAAAAAAGAAAAAATATAAGAGTATGGTTTCATTTCATTTCGGAAATAACAATAAAAAATATTACCTAAATTTTATAAGTATATAAAATTATTTTCATTTTTATAACATTTTCAACTTGTCGTTAAATTGTTGTTATATCGAAAACAATTCTTTTATTGTCTTTTTTTTTTTTAATTCTTTATGATCTTTTTGTAATATTTTACATTAATTTATAATAATTTTAATTTCGATATTTCTTTCGTGTTTTTTTTTTCGTGCAATTGTTTTAAAAATCTACAAAATTCAATTAAAAAATAACCAATTGATAGTGTAAGTAACTTTTTTTTTCTGAATACTTAATCCTTAATATGAAAATTGATGGTACTGCTCAAATTTGAAATTAATAAATAGTATGGTAGTAAAATAATAAAAAAAAAAATTATCCTGAGGAAAAAAAATAATTATCTGCGTATCATAATGAAGCGATTACTTCAGGGCTGCCGTGAAAAACTTAGGGAAACGTGAAAATTTAATCAAATTTTACAAAATGCTGTGTAAGGTAAAATTATGGTTGGATGTAAAATGAATAACGATTTGTATTAAAAATTAAAAACGAATGATAACTCATGATCAAGTTAAACTAAAATTATACCAGACTAAGATTATTCGTTCTGACTAATTTAATAATTGAATTTAATCTATTGGTGACAATTAACAAATAGTACCAAAATATACAATTAAAGTTTGGTAAATAGTTCGGTGATTCATTGAGGGTGAAAAAATGAAATTTTATAAAGCTAAGCAGTGCTATTTTCATCATTATCAAAGATTTGTTCTTTGAAAAATTGCATTAATTTTTAATAATAAGCTAATCAAACGTGCTATAGCTTAAAAAAAAAATTAACTGAATAGCTTAATTAAAGAATGAATAAATCACATACTTTATTAGTATCTTTTGATTTTAATGAAGAAGTTAGAATTTCTGTTTGTAATGCAAATAACTTCGAAAAAAAAAGGAAATAATCCTTCAAATATTGCACTTTTTTTATCGTTGCATTTTTACATTCTTTTTCTCTTTTGACAGACATTTTTTAAATTTGAAAGGAAATTGACAATAATAAATAGTAATGTCACAAATTTTCAAGC
>NW_018108950.1:11969-13623 GCF_000183805.2 Loa loa | reverse complement strand
GTAATAACCCGTTTCAAATAATTCAGCAGAAATTTGAATTACAAATAATTAGCGCAATTAGTTGTGTTGTCTTCAAACAATTGAATAGAATTTTTTTTTTCCTCAAGAATAATAAGTTGAAATGATTGCACGTCGTTGATTTTTTTTTTGAAGCAAAAAAAAAGATTCGTCCAAACCTAAATTAATTTAAATTAATGCAAAATTTATGCAAATAACTTTCAAAAAAAAAAAATCATTAATATCGTTGTACAATAATAGATAATAATGTTAAACAAACTTAACATTACCTAAAATTAATTATATAAAAAGTGAATGAAAAGGAATGCATTCTGTTTATAAATTGAAGAAAAAAAAATGAATGAAAATAATTTCAATCATTTATTTTTATCAATATGAATAATTTATATAATCGTATTATCAATCTTACAATTAATGATAATGATGTTTCAAGCTAAAAAAAAATTTTAAGCAATAAAATGTATTAATGATAAGTGAAAATGATAGGAGAAGTGCTAATTGATGATAATTTCATAGATCGAAATCATATTTGTAATCGATCAAAAATTTTCAATAATCTAATCATTCATTTCTGTTAAAAGTTGTTACATTTGAAAATTCAAAAAAAATCAGAAAGGTTTCCTCTTTTTTTTTTCAAACAAAATTTCTCATTAAACAACAAAAAAAAAATGGCAATAAAATGTACAAGAAATCAAATTAAGAAGAGTTGGAAAAATTAACCAAAAAAGAAACTTCAATAAAAATTTGGCAATTAAATATAATTGAAAAATTTTGGAGAGGAAAAGCAATGGTAATCTTAGCATTTATGAAATTTCAAACTAAATTTGAAAAAGTTGGGAATATTTTCAAATTTAGTTTCAAACAATAATAATAATAATAATCATAAATACGACTTCATATTTAGTTTCAAATAATAATAATTACAAATACGATTCCAAATTTACTTTAAATAATAGTAATAATAACAATCACGAGTATGATTTCAAATTTAGTTTCAAATAATAGCAATCGTAAATACTTAAATTTAGAAATTTAAATTTGGTTCCAAGACAAGTTAATTATAATTTTTTTTTGAAAAATGAAAAAAAATTTTAAATACTAATAAAATATTATGCATATTATTTTATATGTTTTAAGAAAAAAAAAAAAAACAAAGAAAGAAAGAAAGAAAAAAAAAGGAAAATAAGATAAAGAAATGCTGGAGCAATTTTGAAAGGCTTCGCGTTTTCAATCCTTCAACTTCGTAGATTTGATGATAACAAGATCATCAATTAGTCACCCACACATACACAAACACACACAAACAGACACATACACACATACACACACACACAAGCACACACATACATACATACACACACAATCACTTTCAGTTTGTGAGCTATGTTTAAGATATTGTGGCATATAGAATGAGGAAAAGGAGGAATAGAAGAAGGAAGGAAAAAGGAAGGAAGGAAGGAAGGAAGAGAAGAAAAAGAAGGATGAAGAGGAGGATACATTCTTTTCCTTCCTTCCGTCACCAGTCATAACATCAAGCCTTAACTTATGTAAGTAAGCTTGTTGTCATATACACTTATATATATATATGTATATATTAGAGATAGATGGATGGATAGATAGATTTCAGTGTTTTATG
>NW_018108950.1:9027-10673 GCF_000183805.2 Loa loa | reverse complement strand
TATTATATATATATATATATATATATATATATAACAAACATAAATAACAAATGTATATAACTTTCGAGATTTAATATGCTTTAGTAATTTAATCATTACAAAATTTGTGAATGAAATAGGCCTAAGTAAATGATTGTTAAAATTGCATGAATTTATTGCATTACAACAAATATTAATACAATATGTACTTAATAATTTCTATAATTTGAAATGATTTCATTATATAATTCATTGGGTTTTTTCAAAAATTTTTCCTTTGTGTTGGGAAAATTTGAAGTGGCTAATTAACTAACATTGTTTATAATGCAGAATCTTTTGGCCGACATGTAAATTTAAAAATTAAAGGATAGAATAATATAGATTAAGCTAATTAAAAAAGAAAATTGTGAGCTGATAAGAATATTTTTATTGATAGGTTTGATAATAGCAAATTTTAGATTATTTGCTAAGTGAGCGAAATAATTATCATTATATCATTGTGATGGAGTAAAAATTCTGCAAATGCTTTTTTTTTCTCGATAAAAGTTTCAAAATTACTTGAAATTCCAACAAATTACATAAATTTCGTAATTTTTTTTGCTATAAATATCTTTCTAATGCTTATATTAGCATATCTTTAATATAATGCTAATAATTTGCAGTGCTGCAAGCACACTAATTATATATTGCATGTTGTGCAAGAATGCAAGAAAATGGCAATAATAGCAAGCATGCTAAATATCATTCTTCTCTTTTCGTTCTTCTGACTTATTATTGTTAAAATTAACTTATATTCAACTAAATTTTTAACTCGAACTATTTTACATATTCGATAAGAGATGTAGCAATTAGTTGAAATTGATAACATCAATAATATCACAATGCACCAAAATTATAAAATTCACAAATCGTCTTCAAAATGCAAATAGTTTTTTAAAAAATAAAAAAAAAACTTCAAAATTACAAATTTTTCAAGTACATAAGAAATTGAAATTAATATTGTTTGCAATATTTTTAATATAAGTTCATCTGATAAACAATAAAATTAATTTTATGTCATCGAATATGATCGCTTATTAAGTACGATATCAATGTAATTTCATTATTTCTCATCTTATCAGAAGATCAATAATAGCCAAAATTTTAATATCAGTACAACATATGAAATGCTTGCTTATTTTTTTCGCAATTACAACTAACAGAATATTTAATATAAAAAAAAAATTTTTTTTAAATTGATTATTTACTTGATAAAGAACATATGTGTTACGAATTCATTGAAATAATTTATGAGTTAGCAAATCAATGTCACATAATTTCATTAATTATTCCGCTTATTTTATGCTTTTTTCCTAACTCTTTTCTTTCTTGATAACTTACTTCCATAATTTATTACTTACTTCTTATACAAATAATTGAAAAAAGGAAAAAATTTTGGCAAAAAGAATAAGATACTTTTTTTTTTTGATAATACTATTGATAAAATATTAAAATTTGTTTCTTTTATTTTATTAAAAATCTTAAAAAAAAGAGTCACATAAAAAACACAATTTGCAGAAAAGTTATTTTTAAAATATTCCATATTTAAGAAAAAAAAAGAAATGAAATTAGGAAATCACATAAGATATCATTGAATTCCTTTAAAAAAAAAAAAAAAAAGAAAAAGA
>NW_018108950.1:6471-8475 GCF_000183805.2 Loa loa | reverse complement strand
TTTGAAATAAAACCATAAAATAAAAAATTAATATTTAATTTCTTCAATATAAAAATCTATTTTTTATAGAATATTTTATTATATATGTTTTTTTTCTTTTAATTCTTATTTAATTTATATAAATCGGGAAGAGGAAAAAGGTTAATAATAAAATTGACGATTTATACGAATATTATATAATTATTGAATTTGTATTTTTTTTTTGAAATTAATTTCAATTAATTCCTCATAGATTTATTTATTATATTTAGCAAATATATTGATGGAAAAAACAAAAAAAAAAGAAAAAAATGACGACAACAGATTATTTCAACAAAAATTTACTACAATGAAAAAAAAATTGTTTCATATTGATGTTATTTAATGAATAAATTAAATTTTATTATTATTATTTCAAAAGCTAAATAATTGCCCAATTTTATCACTTACAGTAAATGAATGCAAAAAGTTATTGAAAACTTGATCAAATAAATTTAAAAAAAAAAACGAAAATTTTTCTAAGAATATTGCATAAAATTATAACTATATATCTGTGTCACATATATATATATTATTAATATAAAGGTATGTATACTACACAAAAGGTGTAGATATAATTAAATCTATGACATGACTAATTATATAAATACTTTTGATTATGTCATTTTCAGGTTGTGATACATCGTGATAAATATAATTATCACATATATCATTTGGTAATTTTAGATCGTTGTCATATATGCGTGACAAATGTCAAATAGCATAATAACTAATTATCGCATAAATTAAAATAGCATAAATCACATGGACTGTAAAAGTTTTGCTGATGGATGAAAATAAATTGTAGTATGAAGCTATGAAAAGAAATAAATTTTATCCTTACTTACGAAAGCATATACGAAGGTAAGATAATTAAATTTATTAAATTTAAATATGATGCTAACAAATGCGATATGATGTCACCGAATAAAAAATATTGAAAATCTTATTGCTTCAAAATTTCTTCAATTTTCTAAAATATGCATATCTTTTCGAAAATATGGCCTCATATTTTTTTATAAGATTTGTTTAGTTGACAAAATTGGATAATTTTTCAAATAAACGAAAATTGGAAAATATATTGAAATGTCATCTGAAAAGAAAAAAATTTCTGTTTTTAAAAATTCAAGATATATTAAAAAATAATAATAATTTCATAAAAAGGAGAAAAAAAAAAGGCAATGAATGAATACTTTGTTAGTTCAATCATTTGGAAAATCAAAGAGAGAGGGAAAGGGAAAGGGAGAGAGGAAAATGGAGAGTAAAAGGAAGGTAAAAGGGAAAAAAGGGAGGAAGAAAGATGAAAAAGGCATAAAATAGAAATGGTAATTTGAAAATTACGACAAATCCAAGGATGTTTAATAAATTATAAATTTGCATCATTTTAATGAAATGATGCAATTTTAAAATTTAAAAAGATATTATAGTAAACAAGTTGTATTTAGTATAATTTGATAGAAAAATGGAGCAAAATATTATGCCCATTATAGGTTCAATTTAAGATCCCTCAACACTTATTACAGGTTCATTTTAAGATCCCTCAACATTTATTACAGGTTCAATTTTAGTTCCCTCAACACTCATTATAGGTTCAATTCCAGATCCTTCAACACTCATTATAGGTTCAATTCCAGGTCCCTTGACACTCATTATAGGTTTAATTCCAGATCCCTTAATACTCATTATAGATTAAGTTTTCATATCCATGTTTATATGTTTCCTTTTCATTTCTCTTTTTTTTTCCTTTCTTATTAAATTTTATAACATTTAATTTCATTTATCAAAAATGATTTCATAATAGAAAAGAAAGTAAATTGGGAGGGGAAAAAAAATGTTATCATTTATTAATAATAATTACAATAATCATAAAATATTCATAAAGTTTTTTTTTTTTGTTAACAAAATTTACATTTATTTCCTGGCAGATGAAAAGTAATGATTATAGTAAAGTAAAAATGAAATTATTCATTAATGTCAAAATTTGCT
>NW_018108950.1:3214-6278 GCF_000183805.2 Loa loa | reverse complement strand
AAAATGAATTTAGTGACAATAAAAAAGAAAAAAGACGACTAAATTCCATTTATAATTCAAAAGATGTAATATAATTCGATCCAGATTTAATCTAAATTTAAAAGATTTCATCTAACAATTGCTTTAAAAAAAATCAAAATACTTTTTATAAATTAAAGAGTTTTCTTTTCCACTTTTTTTTTCTTTCACCGTTAACATCGTTAGATTAATTGATGGTTTAATTTTAATAAAAATTATGCAAAATTATTATTCTGAAAATTTGGATGAAATTTTAAAAGATAAAAATGAAAATAAAATTAATAAAAAGCGAAAGTACATACCATAGAATTGTTGTCGTAAGAGCATCCAATTAGCTTTAATTTGCAACACTGATGATGATAAATTAGATGAATAGGAAAAATTTGATGTAGTAGCGGTTGCAAAGAAATTGACAAGATGTTGAGGTAAGCCTATGGTACCAAATAACATTAAATAATTCATCCAATATAGTTGCCATTGGGCTGGAGTTAATGATTTGGCTAAATAGCATAGCCATTGATCCCAGGCTATAGAATTTAATAATTCTGATACCGGATGAAATGCTTCATTGATTGATTGCGCGGATAAAGATGTGATTATTTTGGAATATTCGGATGAAATTAATTCAGGTTCTAGTAGTATTTCATTTCCGGTTAATTGTATTAATGGTGCAGTAAGATATTGCAATGCTAATTCATTCATTGATTGTGGCATTTGTAATGATGGAAATTGTTGCAGGAATAAATCAGATAGTTGGCAGGATGTGAAAAATAAATTAGGTGGAGTATTAAAAAATGATGTTGATGGTTGTGGAATGGTTGTATAACCAAATTCTTCTTCCGAACTAAGTAATTCAGTATCAATTAGATCCATCATTTCATCGTCATCATCCATTTTTGTTAAAATAACATTTAGCTAATGAAACTGAAAATTTTTGATTTAATAATTTTGTAAAATTGTAAATTTTTGGAATGTTCGAAAAAAGAAAAATTGAAAAACAAAAAGAAGTAAATCATAAAAATTAGATCACATTATTAAAAAAAAAAAAAACAATAATGAAAGTTAGTTGAGACTATTTGCTATAGTTTTTTCTTATTTTAAAATAAAATTTGGATCAAAGATCAAATTTGTGATGAAATAAATTCGCAACAAATACGAATATTTATTTCTGTTTACAATTAGTTAATTTATGCTAGCAATTAATATCCTAAATTGATAATACATTTTCTAACTTCTTTAAAGTTTTTTATCTATTAAGTAATTAACCTAATTTAAATTAATCAAACTATTAAGATGTTCCAGTGCATTATTCATGTTATTTTTTCCTCTCTCATCAAAACCACTTACTGTTAACAATCAATTTAACTACTAATGAGAAAAATGGCAAAAAAAAAAGTAATTAAAATAAAAGGAATTCATTAAATGCAAAAACAAACTGTTATTATTAGAAAAAAAAGCAAAAAAAAAGGATGGATATAAAAAAGGAAAATAATTGCATGTGTAATAAATAATAAAAATAATTTATTTTATATAATTTCAAATACTAAATTAGATTTTAAAAAAAATTAATTATTAATAATTTGATTATTAGTCATTAATAGTTGTCAGTATTTTAGCTATTAATATTTTGATTAGTTATTGATAATTTAACCATGTAAAATGATTAATTAGCATATAAATGATGAATGTAATTAAATAAATTTACATTACAAATGGAATATGAATTTAGCAAGAATTAAATATCATTTTCACTTAGTCGATCGATTAATCGATCGATCAATGAATGTATTAATTAAAAATGAAAAAAAAAAAGCACAAAAATTTGAAATTATATTCTTTTCATCTCTAACACGTTAATATGATAAGAAAAAAAAATAGAAGAATGAAGTGGAGAAAAAAAGTAAATTTTCAAATAATTTAATTAATATATCAGCCAAATTTATAGTTTTTTTTTTCTTGAATCAAAATCATTCATCTTTATCTTCTCTCTTTCTTTCTCTCTCTCTCTCTCTCCCTCTTCTGACCTTTTCCCTCGTCTAATTCTTCTATTAAATGTTTGATAATTTAACGAAAAATACTGGATAAGCTGACCTGGATCGAGATAGGAAGAAGTTATGAACTATTGATGGATATGTAATTCCGAAAAGCGGAAAGGGTTAAATGCGTACTAGTCTGCGGCGGTCCTGTCAGTGCCATCCTATCTTGTCTTTTTTCCTTTTCCCGTTCTGCAACCAAAATTCTCTCTCCTTTCTCATTTTAATCTTTTTCACTAGAATTAGCATCAAAAATCATAACTGATAGAAATTAGAGCTTATAGCATCATTATATACAATCATTTCTGTTATTGTAATTCTGTTTTCTTTTTTTTTTTTTTCTTTCTTTCTTATCTCATATTAAAATATTATATTTCTGATAGGAAATTTATTCATAAATTCAAATGTTCGAATTTTGTAAAATTTCATCCAAATATTATCAATACAGGAAAAAGAGTGAAAACATTTAAAAAAACGGATTTATGCAGTTAGTAAAACAGATTAATTAGAATTAAAATTTTCATATTTTGTTAAATTTTAAAAAATGTATCATATCTTAAAGATGAATATTGATTGAAAATATCATTCATTTATAATATTTATGGCTGTATTTCAAAAATATCATTATTATAATGGTAATAATTTTTTCAAAAAATTATTATTAGTATAATTTGACAGAAAATTTTCAACTTTTTTTCTTATTTTTACTTTTTTTTATTTTTTGGGAACATTTCTATGAAATGAAAGGAAAACTGCAAAATAGTAACGATGGAAAAGGCGCAGATGTTTTATTTTTTCGAAATAAATAGCTTTCTGCTTTATTACCTTTTTTAAAAATTTGCAAAATTCCTTTTTTCATTTACATTTACATATGTATATTTACGTTTATGATATAAACAAAAATTTTTTTTTACTAAATTTACATAGTGTTTACGCAAATATCACCTTTTCTTTGAAATTTTTGGACCAATGATGAAAGTTTTTCACCATTAGCACTATTACATTATTATTAT
>NW_018108950.1:0-2748 GCF_000183805.2 Loa loa | reverse complement strand
AATATGATAACAATAACAAAATGATATAAATAATAATATTTTTGTAGAAGTGAAAATTTCAAATCATGGAATCATTGCCGGTATAAATATTAGAAATACAAAATTACGTAAGATGAGAGCAGCTGATAGTAATGTGACATGCTATGACATGACAACAATCAAATGATCAGCCACGTGAAAAAAAGGAAAAAAAAAATGTAATATTGCCGTAAAAAGGAAAGTTTATTCGAATTGAAAATAAATACAATAAACAATGGGAATTTATTATGTAAGCATAAGAAAGGGATAGTTATTATAGTTTTTTAATAAAAAAAAGAAAGAAAGAAATTCTACTAACATGCTTATTTGTTTTCATTAATTATATCATTCATTATGCTTTTGTATTAAATTTGAAATTAATTAATAATGAATTTAACATTCAAAACGGAATTGTATTGAATAGTAATTCAAAATGCAATTTGAAATTCACAATGCAAAATGGAAATGTGTAAATAATACAATATGCAAAAGATTTTTTTTTAACATATTTAATTCTTTTGATTGTTGTTGTCTTTTTTGCTAAGTTAATTCTTTGTTGGACACAAAAATATATCAGTGATAAATTTTATTCAGGTAGATAAAAATGATAACATGATGATTACGATTATCATATAATATGTGGATAAATTTTTTGAACTCAATAACAATTACATTATTATTCTTCAGTTGTTTCAAGTTTTCTTCTTCCAAACCACTATTCTGATAATTTCAGAATTCCAAATCCTGTAATTATTTTGTAATAAGAAAAGAAAATTCGATGAGGAAAATAAATATTGTAATATACGTATATGTATATTTTTTTTTTAAATTACATCATTTGCAAATTGCATATCTTTTTTAAGCACCAATAAAAATAATTGAAACACCAAATGTTACCATATATTTAAAAAGTAATTATTTATATTATTTAAAATTTCATATTGAAACACTGCAAGGATTAATTTTATTTTATGTAGCAAATTTTAAGATGCATATTTATTGTCCTAATTTGATAAATGCTTTACCAGGTAAGCTACTCTCGATATTTGTTAGCCAAATATGGCAACAATTATGTTGGTATAAGTTTCAAAACCTGAAAAATAAAACCATATTCTTGTTTATTCCTTTAAATTTAACAATTATTAAGAATAAAATTATCATCGAATAAAATATATTTACATGATTTATTGCAATTTAAGACTGTGCTGATCAAATAATGTAGTCAGTAATTTTTATTAAATATCAAATTAATTAATGAATGCCTTCCATTGCCACCGTAAAATATTCATCTATCATTTGAAACACTTATACAAATTATAATGTATCGCATGAAAATTATATAATTATGATAATCATAACAACAATTACTGTATCAAACTGTAGAAACGGTAGCTTTAGATTATTCTAGATAATAAAATGATGATGAAACATTATTATGATAACTATGATAATTATCACAATGATTACTTTGGGTAGATAATATTCACCAAATTTCACCAATGTTGACTTCGTATTCTCCTAAACATTTATTGGTTTAACTATGTATCCATTTGTTACTGTTCTCATACAAACAGGTGTCACCAGTATTGACGATATACTATTGAAGATACAGTTGCGCTGGACTGGGCATATCTCCAGGAGATAGAAGGTCACCTTCTTACTAAGATTATACTCTACTTCAAACTAGTCACCAACTTCCTCAAAAGAAGAGCCCAAATAGGAGATACAATAACATCCTGAAACAATGCCTCTCAGTCCTCTTAGCTATGTAGATTACCATCAATGAACCATTCTGCTATCGAATTAGGAGACATGAAGAGACATCATTCATAAAGTTGCTGCTTTCTTCGAGAACATTAGCAGAACTATCCTCAAGGACAAACAACAATGTAGAAAAAAAAAAAAAACGCATTACATTAATAGCCCCCATGTAGACCTTTCACTGTACCTTTTCCAAACGAACTTGTCCATTCTGCATTAGCCTTTTTAGCTGTCAATAAGCTTACAACAAACATGAGAACACAACTCTTTACATATTTTTTTCACAAAACCTGGCTATAATGACGATGGCGACAACGAGGACAGTTGTAATGTGTTGTATAAAAATCAAAAATTTGAAGAATATTAATTCCTATAATAACTGATAGATAGTACAATGTTGAAAACGTTTTTCTTATTTTAATTTTTTATCTTATCAAATTACTATTCACAGATAATAATCCTTATCACAAATAAAAGCAATGCATTGTTCTCATTTCTATTTATCTAGATGAATTTCTAAGATTAATCTTTTTTGACAAAATAAATCATCGGCTATGTGATAATGATTGATAATTTAGTGATTAGAAAATTTTTGACCCGATGAAGATATCATTTATCAGCTTCCATTAAAAGATATAATAAAATTAACTTTGTGATATTTTTAAATTATTCGCGAAACATATTAATATAATGTTCAGTGTGAAGATTTTTTTTCATTTTTTTTTCTTAAATTTTATAAAAAATTCATTTTGAAATTTCTCTATTGGAAATATAAAATACAATTTTGAAAATTCACAGTAACAAACAAATGTATCTCTTTTTTCTTTTTTTTTTTTGCAATTTGACATGCTTGAAAAAAATTCCATTATGTTAATTTATTGAACCAGAGAAAAAAAAACAGTTTCATTTATTCACTGGCCAAATCCAGTAAGTCTAACTGGCTGAACATGATATCCATCTTACGTGGCC
>NW_018108949.1:12205-13655 GCF_000183805.2 Loa loa | reverse complement strand
TTTTTGTTTGTTTTTAAGGGATAAGTGGTTTAATTTTGTTTTAGTGGTAGTGTTATTTTAGTTTTGATTTTTTGGGATTTTTTGGGTGTTAGTAGTTTTTTTTTAGTTTTGTATTATAATAATGTTGTTTCTCGTAGAGGCGCTATGAGTACTATTTTTACTAATCGTATTGGTGATTTTTGCATTTTTTTGTTTTTTAATGGTTTAATTTTGTTTTCTGTTGGTTCTTTTTCTTATCAGTTTTTTAGTTCTTTGTTGGTTTTTATGTTGGTTTTTTCTTCTTTTATTAAAGGGGGGCAATATCCTTTTGGTAGTTGGTTACCTAAAGCTATGGCTGCTCCTACTCCTGTTAGTTGTTTGGTTCATAGTAGAACTTTGGTTACTGCTGGGGTAATATTAATGGATTGTTATGTTTTTGTTAGTATGAGTTCTGATTTATTGTCTTTTGTTTTTTATGTTGGTTTTTTTACTATGTTTTTTTCTGGTTTTTGTGCTTTAGTTGAGGAGGATGCTAAGAAGATTGTGGCTTTAAGAACTATGTCTCAAATTGGTTTTTGTTTTTTGGCTATTGGTAGTGGTTTACATTATTTGTCTTTTGTCCATATGATTAGTCATTCTTTTTTTAAGAGGTTATTGTTTATGCAGATGGGTTATTTAATTTTTATTAATTCTGGTCAACAGGATTATCGTGGTTATTCTTTTTTTAGTTTTTGTGCTCCTGTTTTGGTTCAGTTGCAGATTTTTATTTCTGTGATTTGTTTGTGTGGTTTGTTGTTTACTAGTGGTTGTTGTAGTAAGGAGTATTTTATATCTCGTTTTTATTATGATTCTTTTGGATTGTTTTTAGTTATTTTTTATTTTTTTGGTGTTTTTTTAACTTTTTGTTATTGTTATCGTATGTTGTATTTGTTTCGTGTTGGTGTTTCCGCTTTTGATTATGTTGGTTTTTCTAGTAAGTTGTTTTATTTTTCTTGTTTTTTATTAGTTTTTTTTTCTGTAGTTTTTACTTTTTGATGGTTGGTTGGTTTAATACCTATGTCTTTAGCTTTTAATCGTGTTGAGTTTTTGGTGGTTTATTTTTATTTGTTTTTTATTTTTTGTTTTTTGAATTATTTTTTTCGTTATTTTTTGGTTGAATTTAAGGGTAAGTTTTTTATGGATCATTATGCTCGTTTTATTTATAAGTTAATTCCTAATTTTTTTTATTTTGATTTTGCTATTTTAGGTATTAATTATTTTTTTTTTGGAGTTTTTCGTTTTTTTTCTTTTGTTTTGTTTTCTTTGTTTCGTGGTTATTATCATTTTGGTGTTTTGATGGTTTTTTTTTTTTATTATTATTTTTTTGTCGTTTTTTTAGTTTGTTTTTAGTAGTATTAGTATAAGTTTTATTATTTTTAATTTTCGTATTAAAAGATTTGATATTATTGATAGGTTTTTTTTTTAGTTCTTC
>NW_018108949.1:8171-10695 GCF_000183805.2 Loa loa | reverse complement strand
ATTTTTAAGTATTTTTAAATTTTTGTTGTTTTGGATTGTGTTGTTTGATGAAGTTGTTTTTGTTGTTTGTTACTTTTGTTTTTATTTTTTTGTCTAAGGGTAGTAGTTTTTCTTGTTTGGTTAATTATTATGTTATTCAGGAGGTTTGTGGATATTATTTTTTAGTTTTTGATAATTGGAAGTTGCAGTTTTTTTTATTGATGTTGAAATCTGGCTCTGCTCCTTTTCATTTTTGGTTGTTTAGAGTGTTATCTGGTATGAAGAGTTGGTTTATTTTGTGGTTTTTGACTTTGCAGAAATTGCCTTTATTTTTTTGTTTTGGTTAATTTTTGTAGTGTTATTTTTTTTTTATTTTTGTTTTTTGGTATTATTTTTTGTTATTTTCAGTTTTTTTTTTACGTGGTTATGTTGATATATTGGTTGTTGGTTCTACTGAATCTTTTAATTGATTGTTGTTGTTGGGTATGTTTTCTTTTAATGAAGTTTATTTGTTATTTTTTTTTTATTATTTTGTTATAGTTATTGTTATTTCTTACATTTATAATAATAATTTAAATTTTTTAGTTTGGAAATGTTGATGGTTTTTTTTAATGTTCCTATGAGTATTACTTTTTTTTGAAGGTGTTGTTGTTTTTTGGTTCTTTTGAGTTTGTTGGTTATTATTATTTTTTTATTTTGATTGTTATACCTTTAATGTCGTTGGGTGTTAGTTATTTGTTTTTTTTAGTTTCTATATTAAGTTATAATTATGGTTTGAAGTATTATGATTATTTTGTTTATTTGTTGTTTTGTGTTGGTTTACTTTCTGTTTTTTAAAGCTGTTTTAGTTTAATTGTAGAATGTCTAATTTGTAATTAGTGGGTTTTATCAGTTTGTATTTTTGATTTTTTATTGTTTTGTTATTTTTTTTAATCCTTTTTTGTTTTTTATTTTTTTCTTATTTTTGTTTTAAGTGGGTTTTTTGATTTTTCTTGGTGTGGTAGTATTTTTTTTTTGATTCTTATAATTTTATTTTTTTATCTTTTATAAGTGTTTTTGTACTCGGTTTTATTTGTGTTTCTGAGTTACTAAGTAGTTTAGTTTTTTATAGTTGTCTTGTTGTTTTTTTTAGTGTTTGTTTTTTTTATTCTGGTAGATTGTTGTTGCTATATGTTTTTTATGAATTGACTATATTGCCTATTTTGTTTTGTTTGCTTGGGTATGGACGTCAGGTTGAGAAGATTAGGGCTTGTTATTATTTAGTTTTTTATACTTTGTTTTTTGGTATGCCTTATTTGTTTTTGTATAGTCATGTATTTTATTTTTTTAATTTTGTTTATTATGATTTTTTTGTATCTTTTGAGTTTATTTTTTTATTGAGATTATGTTTTTTAGTTAAATTTCCTGTTTATTTTTTGCATGTTTGATTACCTAAGGTTCATGTTGAGGCCCCTACTAGAGCTAGTATAATTTTGGCTGGTGTTATATTGAAGTTAGGAGGAGTAGGTGTTTATCGTATTAGTAAGTCTTTAAATTTTTTTGGTATTGAGTTATTGTTTTTTTTTTCTTTGATTAGTATGGTTTTTTGTTCTTTTATTTGTATGGTTCAGAGTGATTGTAAATCTTTAGCTGCTTATTCTTCTATTTGTCATATGGGGTTTGTTTTGTTATCTCAAGTTAGTATGGTTTATTATGGTAAATCTATGGCTTTAGTTATGATGTTGGCTCATGGTTATACTTCTGTTTTGATGTTTTATTTTATTGGAGAATTTTATCATATTGCTAGTAGTCGTTTAGTTTATTATTTGCGTGGGTATTTTAATGTTAGTATATTGTTTTGTTTTGGATTTTGTTTAACTATGATTTCTAATTTTGGTTTTCCTGGTTCTATTTCTTTTTTTTCTGAATATTTGATGTTAAATTTAGTTAGTTCTGTTTTTTTTGTTAGTGTTTTTTTTTATTTGTTTATTATTTAGTTTCTTTTTATTATTCAATTTATATTATGGTTTGTTTTTTAGTAGGTAGTAAGGTTAGTTATGTTGTTGATAGTCGTGTTGTTATTTGTTTGCCTTTGGTTTTGATGGCTTATAATTTTTTTTGATTTGTTTTTGTTATTTAGTATGAATGTTTTTTGTGGAATGACTTTTGGTAATGTTTTAAAGCAGAGTATTATTAATACTGTGAATCATAAGACTATTGGTACTTATTATATTGTTCTTGGTTATTGAGCTGGTTTGGGTGGATCTGTATTGTCTATGATTATTCGTTTTGAATTGTCCAGTCCTGGTGGTTATTTATTTTTTGGTAGTGGTCAGGTTTATAATTCTGTATTAACTATGCATGGTGTTTTGATGATTTTTTTTGTTGTTATGCCTATTTTGATTGGTGGTTTTGGTAATTGGATGTTGCCTATTATGTTAGGTTCTCCTGAAATGGCTTTTCCTCGTTTGAATGCTTTGTCTTTTTGATTTACTTTTGTAGCTTTGTTAATGGTTTATCAGTCTTTTTTATTGGAGGAGGACCTGGTAGTAGTTGAACTTTTATC
>NW_018108949.1:4614-7589 GCF_000183805.2 Loa loa | reverse complement strand
ATGGTGTTTTTGATGATTTTTTTTGTTGTTATGCCTATTTTGATTGGTGGTTTTGGTAATTGGATGTTGCCTATTATGTTAGGTTCTCCTGAAATGGCTTTTCCTCGTTTGAATGCTTTGTCTTTTTGATTTACTTTTGTAGCTTTGTTAATGGTTTATCAGTCTTTTTTTATTGGAGGAGGACCTGGTAGTAGTTGAACTTTTTATCCTCCTTTAAGGATTGAAGGTCAACCTGAGATATCTTTGGATGTTATAATTTTAGGTTTGCATACTGTTGGTATTGGGTCTTTATTAGGTTCTATTAATTTTATAGTTACAGTTCAGAATATGCGTTCTATTGCTGTTACATTAGATCAGATTAGTATATTTGTTTGAACTTCTTATTTAACTTCTTTTTTGTTGTTATTGTCTGTTCCTGTTTTGGCTGGTTCTCTTTTATTTTTGTTGTTTGATCGTAATTTTAATACTTCTTTTTATGATACTAAGAAGGGAGGAAATCCTTTACTTTATCAGCATTTATTTTGATTTTTTGGTCATCCTGAGGTTTATGTCATTATTTTGCCTGTTTTTGGGATTATTAGTGAGGCTGTTTTGTTTTTGACTGATAAGGATCGTTTATTTGGTCAAACTAGTATAACTTTTGCTTCTATTTGAATTGCTGTTTTGGGTACTTCTGTTTGAGGTCATCATATATATACTGCTGGTCTTGATATTGATACTCGTACTTATTTTAGTGCTGCTACTATGATTATTGCTATTCCTAGAGCTGTTAAGGTTTTTAATTGATTAGGTACTTTTTTTGGCACCAACCAGAAATTTCAGCCTTTGTGATGTTGGACTTATAGTTTTATTTTTCTTTTTACTGTTGGTGGTTTAAGAGGTATTATTTTAAGTGCTGCTAGTTTAGATGTTGTTTTACATGATACTTATTATGTTGTGGCTCATTTTCATTATACTTTGAGTCTTGGTGCTGTTTATGGTATTTTTTGTGGTTTTTGTTTGTGATTGCCTTATATGTATGGTGTTTCTTTTGATGGTACTATAATAATTGCTGTATTTTTATGTTTTTTTATTGGTACTAATATAACTTTTTTCCTATGCATTTTGCTGGTATACAGGGTATGCCTCGTAAGATTTTGGATTATCCTGATTGTTATTCTATATTTCAGATTGTTTCTTCTATTGGGTCTGTTATTACTTTTATTGGTTTTATTTTATTTAATTATTTGTTAGTTGATTCTATTTTTTTTTCTCGTTATTTGGGTATTTCTTTTTATAACGGTCATAGTCCTGCTTATGTTAGTAATGTTCCTCCTTTGCCAGATTCTTTTGTTGAAGAATGTTTAAATGTTGGTGTTCATTGAAAGGTGTTGAATAATAATACTCCTTCTTATAGTTATCGTCGTGTTGGTTATGGTTATTATAGAAAGTGTAGATTTAGGTTAATTATAAACTTTTAGTTTTCAAAACTAAAGATATTATTCTATTTGAAATTTTATGATTTTTAAATTTTGGATTTTTAATTTTATTTGTTTTACTTTTTTTATATTAGTATTTTTTTTGCTTTTTTATTTTTTAGTTTGAGTTTTTTGGATTGAGATCCATTGAAGAGTTGTATTATGATATGTTTAGGTATTTTGTTTATGAGTTGTTATATTTCTTTGGGTTCCATATTTGGTATTCTTATTTTATTATTTTGTTATTTTTGAGTGGTATTTTTTCTTTGTTGACTTATTTTTGTAGTATATCTAATTTTATTTTTTTTATAATTATAATTATTTTTATTTATTAGTTTTTTTTGTTTGTTTTTTTTGTTTTGTTTTGATTATGATTTTTTTTCTGTTTATTTTGATTTTAATTTTTTGTCTATTTATTATGATTTTAGATATTATTATGTTTTTTGAATTATTTTTATTTTATTTTTATTGTTGATTTTAGTTAGATTTAATTTTGGTAGTGATTGTTTTATGCGTGGTTTATAGGAATATTAAATAGATTAACTATGTCTGATTACGGTTCAGGAAGAGATATATTTTTTTTGGATTTAGTTTAATTAAAATTTCTTTTTTTGGGTTAGAAGATTTTTTCCAAGATTTTTAATATAGTTTTTAATTCTTTAGTTTTTTTACCAGCTAGTTTTACTTTAAGATATATGTGGAATTTTGGTAGTATGCTTGGTATTATATTAATATCTCAAATTATTACTGGTTTTTTTTAACTTTTTATTATACTGCTGGTGATGCTTTTAGTACTGTTCAGTATATTATATTTGAGGTTAATTTTGGTTGACTTATTCGTATTATGCACTCTAATGGTGCTTCTATGTTTTTTTTATTTATTTATATACATATTTTTAAAGGTTTGATTTATGGAAGTTATCGTCTTATTGGTGTTTGATTAAGTGGTGTTTGTATTTATTTTTTATTGATGGGGATTGCTTTTACTGGCTATGTTTTAATTTGAGGTCAAATGAGGTATTGAGCTGCTGTAGTTATTACTAGTTTGATAACGTCTATTCCTTATTTGGGTAAATATTTGGTTTGATGAATTTGGGGTAGTTTTAGTGTTTGTGAAAATACTTTGAAATTTTTTTATTCTATTCATTTTATTTTACCTTGATCTTTGATAATTTTAATTATCGTTCATTTATTTTTTTTGCATTTTACTGGATCTAGTTCTAGTTTATATTGTCATGGTGATTATGATAAAATTCACTTTTTTCCTAGATTTTGATTAAAGGATTCTTTTGATATTATTTTTTATTTTTTTTATTTTTGTTTAGTTTGTATTTTTCTTTTAATTTGAGTGATCCTATGATTTTTGTGGAGTCTGATTCTATAGCTAGTCCTGCCCATGTTGTTCCTGAATGATATTTTTTGTTTGCTTTTACTATTTTACGTTCTGTACCCAATAAGTTATTTGGTGTTATTTTAATATTTAGTTCTGTGTTTGTGCTGGTAGCTCTTGTATGACCT
>NW_018108949.1:2351-4271 GCF_000183805.2 Loa loa | reverse complement strand
ACTGCTGGTGATGCTTTTTAGCACTGTTCAGTATATTATATTTGAGGTTAATTTTGGTTGGCTTATTCGTATTATGCACTCCAATGGTGCTTCTATGTTTTTTTTGTTTATTTATATACATATTTTTTAAGGGTTTGATTTATGGAAGTTATCGTCTTGTTGGTGTTTGATTAAGTGGTGTTTGTATTTATTTTTTATTGATGGGTATTGCTTTTACTGGTTATGTTTTAATTTGAGGCCAAATAAGGTATTGAGCTGCTGTAGTTATTACTAGTTTGATAACGTCTATTCCTTATTTGGGTAAATATTTGGTTTGATGAATTTGGGGTAGTTTTAGTGTTTGTGAAAATACTTTGAAGTTTTTTTATTCTATTCATTTTATTTTACCTTGATCTTTGATAATTTTAATTATCGTTCATTTATTTTTTTTGCATTTTACTGGATCAGTTCTAGTTTATATTGTCATGGTGATTATGATAAAATTCACTTTTTTCCTAGATTTTGATTAAAGGATTCTTTTGATATTATTTTTTATTTTTTTTTATTTTTGTTTAGTTTGTATTTTTCTTTTAATTTGAGTGATCCTATGATTTTTGTGGAGTCTGATTCTATAGCTAGTCCTGCCCATGTTGTTCCTGAATGATATTTTTTGTTTGCTTTTACTATTTTACGTTCTGTCCCAATAAGTTATTTGGTGTTATTTTAATATTTAGTTCTGTGTTTGTGCTGGTAGCTCTTGTATGACCTAATAGATATTTTACTATTTTGGATAATATTTTATATTTTTTTGTTATGTGTTTTGTTTGAATTTTTTTTTGGTTAACTTGAGCTGGTCATTATCCTACAGATTATCCTTTTAATTATTTTAATCTTTTTTGTACTTTATTTTATTTTTGTTGTTTATTTTTTATTTGTTTAACTAATTTTTTTAGTTTTAAGTTGTTTAGGTATATTTTTAGTATATTAAGTATGACAATTTTAGGTATTGTTGGTTTGTAAAATATAATTTTTTTAAAGTTTCGTAAGTTTCATAAGATAGAATATAGTTATTATCCTTTAATGTTTGGTATTGGTATTCTAGGTATTGATGTTAGTTTAGCTTTGTTTATAAGTATGGGTTGTTTTTTTTCTATTTTTATTTGTTTGTTATATATTATTTATGTATCTTTTTTGTGGTTAAAAGATGTTATATTAGAAGATGTAAGTGGTCAATATTCTTTTTATGATTATCGTATATTTAATCAGGGATTTCGTTTGTTTTTGTTTAGTGAATTAGCTTTATTTTTTTCTATTTTTTGGACTTATTTGGACTCTTCTTTGTGTTCTTTAACTTGATTGGGTGGTGTTTGGTCTCCTTTGGGTATTTTATCACCTGATTATATTGGTATTAATGGTATGGCTAGTTTGTTTTTGATGATAAATAGTCAATTGTTGAAGTATTCTCGTCGTTATTTATGTTTAAATAAATTTAATTGTGAAGTTTTTTTGTTAATTTGTATTTTTATTGGTTCATTTTTTTTGTGTTTTCAATTTTATGAATATAATAATAACTGTTTTGTTATGAATGATAGTATTTATGGTAATGTTTTTTATGTTGGTACCGGTTTACATGGTTCTCATGTTTTTGTTGGAGTTTGTTTTCTTATTATTAATTTATTTCGTATTAAATTATTTAATTTTAATTGGTATCATACTCAGTCTTATGATATGTCTATTGATTATTGACGTTTTTTGGAGTGAATGTGAGGTATCATATTTTGTTTATTATATATTTGAGGTGCATAATTTTGTTGTATAAGGTAGTGGTTTTATTTTAGTTATTTTTTGTACTTTTTTTTTATTCTTTGTTTTTGTTGTTTTTTGGTTGTTTTTTTTGGTTTTTGTTATTTTTGTATTTTAAAAAATTAATTTTTAAATTTT
>NW_018108949.1:0-1755 GCF_000183805.2 Loa loa | reverse complement strand
AAGGGTTTTGGTATTGATAAGGTTATGTTTTATTTTTATGATATTAAGTTTGATTTTGGTTTTGGTTGTATTAAGATAGTATTACTTATTTTTAGTTTATTTAATGTGTAATTTTTTATCCACTGGTAGTTTTTTGTTTGTTTAATTAGTGTTCCAGAATAATCGGCTATACATTTTAATTTTTAACTCTATTTATTGTAGTATCTTTTTTTTGTTTTATTTTTTTTATATTATTTTTGTAAAATGTTTTAATTTTATTATATTTTTAAAGATATTGAAAATTTGTTTGTTGAACTGGATTAGTACCCAGGTAATCAAAATTTATTAATTCGGGAGTAAAGTTTTGTTTAAACCGAAAAAATATTGACTGACTTTAGATTTTTCTTTGGAACATGTGTATGGAGAGTCCTCTTTCTTAGTGAGTTTTATTGGCACATGTATGATTGTTTAGTTTTTATGTTATTTTGTGATGCTTTTTTTTTATTTAATTGAAAAACAGATATATATTTGGTTTATAAGCTTGTTAATCATGTGTTACTATTATTAATTTTTTTTGGATCTTTTTTTTTAATATTTTGTGAAATTGGAAAAGAAAGTAATTAAATTTTGATATTTTGATGAATTTAATAAATAAAGTGGTACAAACCATCCGTCAATGGCCTAAAGGGGCGTAAGTTGTAGTATGGTAGAGGTAAGGAAACTTGTCTCTATTTTTTTAAAAAGTGTTAGTTTATATAGAATAGAGAATTGTAAATTCTTTGGATTTTACTTTGTTTATTTTTTATTATTTTGGTATTTTAATTATGATTGTTTTTATTTTGCAAGCTGTGGCGTTTTTGGTTGTGTTGGAGCGTCATTTTTTGGGTAGTTCTCAGTGTCGTATTGGTCCTAATAAGGTTGGATATTCTGGAGTTTTTCAGGCGTTGTTTGATGGTTTGAAATTGTTTAAAAAGGAGCAGGTTTTGTTTTGTTTTTCTTCTTGGATTTCTTTTTTGTTTATGCCTATTTGTGGTTTTGTTTTGATAGTTTTTTTTTGATTTACTTTACCTTATTTTTTATTTTTTGTCTTTTGAGTATTCAGGAATTTTTTGTTTTGTTTAATAGGTGTTTCTGTATATTTTGTTATGTTGTCTGGTATTTTTAGTGGTGGTAAGTATTCATTTATTGGTGGTATGCGTTCTTGTGCTCAAAGTTATTCTTATGAAATTGCGTTTTCTGTGTATTTGCTTATTTTTTTATTGTTTAATAAGGGTCTTTGTTTGTCTTTTAGTTTTTGTTTGTTTTTTTTATGTTTTTTTTCCTTTTTTTGTTTAGTTTTGATTGATTTGCATCGTGCTCCTTTTGATTTTTCTGAATGTGAAAGCGAGTTGGTTAGTGGTTTTAATGTTGAATACTCTAGGGTTGGTTTTGCTGGTTTGTTTTTAGGTGAATATGGTAACTTATTGTATTTTAGTTGTTTAACTTCTAGTTTATTTTTTAATATGAATTTTTTGTTTTTTATTTTATTGTTTGTTTTATTGTTTTTTCTCGTAGAGCTTATCCACGTTTTCGTTTTGATATGTTAATGAATATGTGTTGGGTTGTTTTTTACCTTTTGGGTTTTATATTTTTGGTTTATCTTTTATTTTTTTTATGTTGTGCTTATTTAGTTTAATTTTGAATAATATTTTGAAAAGATATAGGTTTTTTAGGCGATTATATTGTTGTCTATTGTTTGGTTTTGGTTGGTATTTTATTTATTTGTTATATGGAATT
>NW_018108948.1:0-13875 GCF_000183805.2 Loa loa | reverse complement strand
TATTATTANNNANNNATTATTATTATTATTATTATTATTATTATTATTATTATTATTATTATTATTATTATTATTATTATTATTATTATTATTATTATTATTATTATTATTATTATTATTATTATTATTATTATTATTATTATTATTATTATTATTATTATTATTATTATTATTATTATTATTATTATTATTATTATTATTATTATTATCATGATTATTATTAATTATTATTATTATTACTGTTATTAGTTATTGATTACTACTTGCTTTTTTAATATTTTCAAATAACAATGAAATTAGTGTAAAAATTTAGTGAATATTTTTAGGACAAAAAGAAACTCGAATAGTAATTTGTTTGAATAGTGAAAAACTTTAACGATAATTAATCAGATTAATCAAAAACTATTTCGGAATTTAATAAGTATTTTATATTAGTATTATAGGAAGTGCTCCATGCTTCTATGATCGCACGGAGATTACGGTACAACTTGAACTTACGATATATATTATCACTATGTTGTCTCTCATAATTTTGTTACTTCAATATATCACAAAAAGCAAATCGTAATTATCAAGTTCCCTATGCTTTTGAGGGTGAAAGTTCACAGATATCTTGTGCATAAAGCGTATTCTGCATTATTCTATTTCTAATCTTGAATATTCTTCTGTAATCACTGTATCTACCCTATAATAATCTTGCCTAAAAGTAATGACTACTGTAGCCAACCTTTGATATCTGATAATAATGACAAATGATATTTGTATTTAGGAGAGGATATTAGATATCATATGATATATAATTAATTTGAATATGGCGAATTCATTATCCAATTATAATAGCAACTGTTCGGGATTTAATGGTGTTTCAATGATTTTGCGAAATATTTTACTCTTCTTTATAGTTCGATATACAATAATGAAAGAAATTTGATTTTTTGCAAGATTTTCAACAGATCCTTCAATAAATTTAAGTTTTTGCGACATTATTATTTTTCATGGCAATTATAAGATGACAAATATGGAATAAATGATAATTTATATCTATAATAATAGTAAATTCCTAAATGATTTTCATTCAAATAATTGAAGAATTCATCAAATTCTTTCTCTTTTTTCCTATCTTCAAATGAAAAAATTTGGGAAAAGAATAAGACTTAACAAATGATCACTAAGATTATTTTTGTAATTTTGTTTACATTCTTATTTTCGTTGAAAACTGAAATTGCATATTTATTCTTTGAATTTATTTTATTGAAATTTACATTTCCCTACATTTCCACCCCCTACTTCCCCCCAATTAACTGACTAATCCTTGTTTTTAAAAAAATGTTAAGGGAAGAAAATGGGAGATTGCCTAATTAGACATGATATATGATATCAACCAGAGTAATATCCCTCTTATTAAACCTCTAGGATTCTTTATAGAGATACCAACAACATATTGTACAACATTTAACGAACTCGTCTTTTATTCATCAACTTTCAACATTACATTGTTTTTTTCTTATTCCTTCAAAAGAGTTTATCATGCCTAAATTTTATTTTTAATCAGTAAATGAAATTTAAGAATTCCTGGGTTATTAAAAAGATCCAAAAATGGGCATTCGTTATGCCAAGAAGGTTAGTTAAATCAAATTTGTTTACGTCTAACACTTTACGGGTATAAACAGAGTTAGTATGGATTTTAACCAACGTGGCTTAACTCAGATACATGAATATTAAATTAAGCCTAGAGTTAGTTGACGATTGAAAATTCACAATTAAAAAGTATGAATTTGCTAAATTTCGAAAATATGAATGCTTCTTTCGTTTACTTTTCCGTTCTTCCCAAATTAATTATTTAACTATCAAAAGAAAAAATTAAAACCAGTCAGAAAAAAGCTAATTTGATTAATTAGCTGAAAAAAAAGTTACCGTAATTTAATTGTTGCAATCGAAATACGGCAGGATGCAAGATAATGCTGTTAAATAACTTAACTAAAAACAAGAGAGTACTTAAATTTAAAATGGAAACTTTATTGAATCGAAATCAAATAAATCCATTGAAATTGTTGCTAATCATGTCTTTTGGTGAATATACCTTTGCTTTTATTCAATAAATCCTCAAAATTTCAACCAAGTCGAATTGAAATATTTATCAATGTTACTTCTCCCAAAACGAGAAATATAAGGAAAGCATCCAAATTGGAAATTGTGAAGTGAATAAGGAGAAGAAATCAACCTTGAAAAAAAGAAAAAATTTCATTCCTTATTTCGAACTTATAAAAATTCCAATATAACCACTTTTTTTATTCTTTCTTTCCTTCTCTCTCTCTCCTCTTCCTTCGTCATTTCTCATTGTTATTCTCTTTCAGGAATTAAATAAGCTTGAAAAGAAAGAGTGGAAGTAAAAGCAGACATTTTCCATAAGTAATTTGAAGAGGAATTTCAAAAACGAGAAATGAATTATCAAAATATGATTTCTCCTTCTCTTTCTTTATTTGAATTAAGACAGAGAGATGAATGAGTGATTGTATCGATATGAAATGAAAGGTAAAAAGGGGAAGACTAATCAGATAAAAAAGTGAAAGGAATGAAACAAGCAGAGTGGAAGAATTGGAAATATTTTCGATTGATTCAAAGATAAAGAAAAGAAAGGTAAGCGAGGAAAAGAGAAAGAAAAGTGCGAGGATTGAAGGATAGCTAAGAGACAGGAAAATGATGGAAGTATTGTGTAATGTCATCAAACAAACATTACTGAAACAGAGAGACTCTGTAAATTCTTTTAAAATAGTGCTAATAGTAAAAAGAATGACAATAATTTAATAGTTGTAATGAATTGAAGGGAGAGATAATGATTTAATCGTTGTATTGAATGGCAGATAGTAATTTCATCGTTATAATGAATAATGAATTGAAAGGATGGGTCATCACAGAATGGATAATGATTTCATTGTTGTAATGAATGGTATACTATTCTCACACAAATATCTTACTTTGACATATATTTTCACTAATTTTTTTCATTAATTTTCATTAATAAAGATAAAAGATGATTGTTATTAGGAGAGGAGAAAGAAAATTTAATATAAATCATTTGTAACAAATTCTGGAATTGAAATAAATCAACATATATTATGACAGCTTATGTTCCATGGCATGTATTCAATATTATTAAAGTGCTCGATATTAGTGGGAGAATGATACTCGAACAATCAGTTAATTTGTTAAATTTTTTCTGATATGTATCTTCTTTTAAATTTTAATTGTTCAAAAACAACACCGACTTCCTTTAAATTTTTCTCTTTTCATCTTTCCGCTTCTTTTGCTTTAAAAGTTATTTGAAATTTAAGATAAAAATGAGGAAAGAAAATATTATTCCCGACCTATTATGGATGAAAAGGCAAGAACAATTGTATTTTTATCAATTCATTGCACTTATTTTTGGTATCACATTTGATATCATTTGTTGTAAGAATCATAAAGAACAGAACTATATTTTTCAAAATTCAGTTCAAATTCTAAAATGTCAATGGTAAGATTAACTATCAAATAATGGTAATAGCACAATATGGTACAGCAAATAACCTAAAGTGAAGAAAGTAAGTAATGCAGATAGTAGAACAGCTCGAACTATTAAATGCAGTTTGGATGCATTGAATTCTCGGATTAAATTAAGCACTTGAGCTCGTGTCTCCTCCATAGTGCCACTATTATCCACAACATGAGTTGCACGACGACGTTTATCAGACATCGGATGCTGTGCATTGATCCGTTTTTGAGCTGCTTCCTCATCAATATTGTCTCGCTGTTGCAACCGTTTCAGTTGAATAT
This sequence comes from Loa loa, assembly GCF_000183805.2. Classification (NCBI taxonomy): domain Eukaryota; kingdom Metazoa; phylum Nematoda; class Chromadorea; order Rhabditida; family Onchocercidae; genus Loa; species Loa loa. Next base: position 10,062 of record NW_018108948.1, on the reverse strand, counting down.
CTTCAGGACTGAAAAAAAGAGTTGTACGTAAAAGTATTTTATTATTTATATTTCACAGTGATCATATAGCAGTATCTCACTTTTATCATTAACTTTATGATCATGATTTGTTGAGGAAATAGATAATTTAAGATTTTAAGCATTTACGTTTCATTTTTTTTTTCATACCGTATTTTATTTTATCAGATGACTGTTTTCTTCACCAACACCTTTTTCTAGTGATACCAATAATGCAAATGTAATCAAAATCGACAATTTATTTTGTTGCAAGGAGAAAATTCAAAAGTATTTAAGTCAGATTATCAGTATTTTTATTGAAAATTACATTTCAAATATTCTATTTCAAAACTTCTACTAAAACCAAAAACAAAATTATTATATATAAAAGGAAATTTGTTATTAAAACGTTGAATATACATAAACTCACCAATCTACCAATACTACTGACAGCAAAAATTTCGCATAACCAGCTTCAAAAAGTAATGGAAGATCTAAAATAACGAATTCTTCACCACGAAAAAAATGCTGCAAAATTCGAAGTACTATAGTTTTACGTATCTCGGGATGTACAATGGAATTCACCAAATGACGAACCTGAAGATTACTGGTTAGAAGTACTCATCGATAAAAATTGCAAACTATTTGATATGTTTGAAGGATGAAAAAAAGGACAAGGAAAATAATATTCGAAAAGATAATTGGGAATTTGAGATTTTCATCAGAGAAAGAATTATATGAAATATAAATATGCTGATAATAAAGAAAGAATTTACATTTTCATCAGAGAAAACCAAATCACCGAATTTTTTCCTCAACAATTCACCATTCACGCAATCAAAGAATTCATTGCCAAAATGCTGGCGCAACTTTTTATATGCATTTTTACCTGGTGCAACAACTGCAAAATGAATTAATGAATAGATTATTGTTTTTTCTAAGCATACAAAAATATAAATTACTAAATTTATTTGAAAAATTTCCTCTTTCGTTCATCACTTTGTAGTTCCCCTTATGCGATAAGCTCGAAATTTATCAAATAGCATAGACTCCTCTTTTGACACTTTTCTCATTCATTATAGAAAATGTTAAATTGCATTTTCTTGGTTTTTTGTAGAAAATCAAATAGACTTTATTGACATCATGCTATACATACCCATCATATCATATGTCTTATCAAAGATAATGAAAATTTTGTCAATTAGTAATTTAACCAGTCAAATCAAAAATTTAGTTTATATTTCGAAGAGATGATAAAGGTCATATAAATTAAAATAACTCATGCAAAATTATTACCATGACTGTACCAAATTTTGTAATTTCCCAATGTTATTAACAAATTTGTACAAACGAGTTAATTTTTCTAATAAAATAGATTATTTGATTTATATAATTCAAATAATCGTTTTTTGTGAAGTAAGATACATATGCTCATTTACGGCTGTTATTGGAGTTAAAACATTAAATATAACCATAAATTTCCAAAGCTTTCATCACATCATTCCCTAAATTAACAACAGTAGCAATTCATTAGTTCTTGTTAATCAGATGAAAAAATCATACCTTCACGAGCAATTAAATCTGCATCAATAACTGGAATTCGATTTTCGACAAAAATTTGCGAAACAGTACTTTTCCCAGTTGCTATACCACCAGTTAAACCGACCAAATACATATTTTACAGCCCCTCAATCACCATTCTCTAAAATTTGTAGAAAAAAAAAATCAAATTGTGATTCATCCGAAAAAAAATGGATATACATATAAGAAAACTCTACCGTTTCTTTCTCCTCTTTCTCACATTATACAGAATCTGAAACATTCTTTCCGCATGTTCCGCTTTCCATGATTTCTTTTCTCATAATTGAGAATATTCTTATCATCACTTATTTGATATATAAAACCTTTATCAAACAAAAACAACATGACCAAACATCAACAACCCTCCTATTTGATTTGCTTTTTTCTAGAACAATCCAGTCTTACACTAAATACTTGAAAAAAAAATGTGAATGCTTACAATGCGAACAATAATAGGATGATTTGATTGTTATTAAAGCAAATATAACTTCCCCCCTCCCCCCCCCCCCTCCAACTATTTCATGATCGTGCAAAACAAAAATATAAGAAATGTTGACACACATACACATACACATACACACACACACACACACACACACTTGCCAGACCCACCAAACCCTTTGTTTCAATAGACTCTAAAGAACTCCCAAAAGTTAATTAGTGGACTTCTGACCATTTTCCGGTTTCATCTGTTTCTCTTTTTTAAAATTACTTCTTGTATAAGGTACTTTATAGAGACTATACAAATTGTAATTGTTCGTATGATTGACAACATCTAATTGTTGAACCACAAATAGAGCATAAACAAATCAGTTTGTAGTCTTTACTCATTGAATTTCTCACAAATCGTGATCAACAGCAAAAAAAAAAAAGAAAGGGAAAGAAAAAAGAACTCGTATAAAAAAGTGGTTCCTTTGATTTTGATAGACCTGGACATTCACCGTAAAAAGAAAAAAAAATCCAATCTTAGATTTATCGAAATTTTCCAAAAAAAAGGGGAAAATTGAGCTGAAGTCGAAAAAAGGAAAAAGCAACACAAGTTTGAAATGGAATTTTTAGAAATGTTCAAAATTCAAGATGCAAAAATGAAGAATAATGAAACAAAACCAAAACTTCCTTCAAAATCAAAAAATGAAACTAAGGTCGAGAAATTAAATTTGCAAATACTTCAGTACTATTATTATTAACAAGTGGATGGAAGCAGTAGAAATTTCGAAATCAGTCGAATCCATCCGCAAAAAAAATGCAGTCGACATGTTTACATGAACTTTTCAACATTCATACTGGGAAAAGAAATGAGAAAAAAGGGAAGACAAACATAATACATTAATCAATGACGGGGTGTAAATCAAAAAATTACAATGCAAGCTCCAACAATTTTAATTGTGACGGTATACTTGACCCAAAATATGGCAATTAATAAAAGATTGAAAAGGGAGAAAACAAAAAAAGCCTTTCCATATTGTTATCAAAAACAAAACAGAGTGTTCATACGGTAAAGCGGTTGAATAGATATATTAATACCAGCATGTATATTGTTATTTTAAATGATTAATCCTCAAGCACCCACATCATAGTACAAGTCTCCCGAAAAAAAAGGAACATAAACAGCTTAAAAGTACTTGATCGTTGGGATTTCAAACATAGTTGACTAATTTACCTATTTCAAAATAAAATCCAGAAGAAAAGGGAAAGGATTTCACCAAGGCGCAAAAACTATTTTTTAAACAGCCGAAGATGATGATAACCGCCTTTCTTACTTATAAAAAAATTGAAGAAAAATGTGGCGATGATGAAATCAAAAAAAATACAAAAAAGAGGTAAAAAACAAATGCGCTTACACGCTGTTCACGAAATTTCCTTTTGAAATTGAATACTGAAAAGTCATGAACATGAAAACCGACAAACTTTCGCCTTTTTAACTTCCGCGTTAATGTATGTATGTGTGTGCGTGTGTGTGTGTGTGTAATCCAATGAAGTACCCAAGCAATCAATTAAAATTACATCCCGAAACATTTAACAACAAATGAATATAAAAAAAAGAACAACATCCAAACAGCAACTCTCAATGAACCAAATAGAATTGAATCACAGGAACAACTTTTAAATTACATATGAAACTAATTTGAGTCATTCAATACTTGAATTTATATACAGTTCAGAATATGAAGGACAAAAGGACCTGGTAAAGTTCTGTGATGTCTACCTTTTATTCTTTTTTGCCATATTTCATAAAGCAAAACTCAATAAGGAATAACAATCGACATTCCTAACACTTTTTTGGGAAAGAAGAAATGCGGATGGCATTTTTGAAACTCAATTTTAAAAAGCCTAATTAAGAAAACCTTGCCAGAACAAGTTCCGGAACACCTACTATTTCCCCGGATGAGGATTTGATGAAAGTTGCGAATTTGACGACGTGGAATGAGGTGAAGTTGAACTGCTCGATAACACCTGGTTTCCGTACCTGGCGCTTAAAGCTGCCACCGCTGCTTGCTGATGGAGTAACTGCTGCTGAGCCAGCAATGCGTATTGCGCTAATAACTCCTGTAATATGTGCTTTTTTACATTTGATAATCATTTGATAAAAACAATCATAATGACAAAAAACCAGAAATATAAAAGGAACCTCTTTTTAGCTGTCATCAACAACATATCCATGAAAGAATGTACCGTTGAAGCGAGCTGTCCTATAGCAGATGTTCCGGAAACGGTTGTACTCGAATGAGTTGGTGTCCGAGGAGCAACAAAATTTCCACCTAAAGCATTCGCAGCTGCAGCAGCTGCAATTGCTGCTGCAGCCATTTGTTGCCGTTCGGAAGTTAGTGTTAAATGGGAATTATTCTGTGATCCACTAAACAAATCCAGTGCATTTGTTACAGAGGCTGTCGATGGCATACTTGTTGCAAGCTGTGTGTTAGTGAAATTCGCCAACAACGGTGCACCTAACCCCGCGTTCGCTGACGCTGCCGATGGAATTCTAAAAGTTTAACTTTTGTTTTCCTTCATGCTTCATATAATATTAATTCGAAAGAAAAAACAAATTAAGAAAACAGTAATACTGTTTTGCTTACACGCCATTTCACAAAAATTTTTACTAATTTCTCTGTCTACACTCGGTCACAGAAAGGCTTCAAAAAAAAAAAACAAAAACAAAAACAAATAAACAAACTGTCCACTGATCAACTATAAATTACCTATTCAAACAAAGATTGCTTGAAATAAACACCACAGTCTTTCACTTCGTTACCGTAAGATTCCCTAACTAAACAACAACGAGAAATATATTCAAGAGTAGGCAAATTGCGACCGATCCATCTACACTTTATTCTGATAAAAATGCAGAAAAAACTAACCGACTGGAAGGAAGTGAAGTTTGTTGCACTGATGTAGTACCAGAGGTAGTGCTAGCTACCGGTGTTTGTCGGCTTTCAGTGCCACCAGTGGTACCAGCCAACTGTCCGGCGGTAGCAACCGCAGCAGCAGCCGCAGCAGCAGCTACAGCAGCTTGTGGTGTATGACCAGTTCGATTTGTAATCACCGATCCGTTACTTGCAAGTGAACGTAGCTGACTCAGCGAATCGTCGATAATAGGTGGAAGGGTTGGACAAAACGGGTTTAGAAAAGAGATGACCGCAGAACTAGCAGCTGTTTGAAGGGTCTGCTGCTGCTGTTGCTGATGATGATGATGTTGCTGCTGCTGTTGTCCACACATTGTTGTCGGTGGCAGAGGTACAATCGATGGGAGACTTGAAATGGAAGCAGAGGAGGTAGGTTGTGTTGTACACTGTGTTGATGAGATGCCGCTATTCGACTGCATACTGCTGGTTGATGCCAATGGAATATTGCCAGTACTACCTGCTGCACTCATCCGTGGCGAATGATGCGGACTGAAAGATATACTATAGTAATGTCTCTTTAACGATCACTTTAATATCCTGTGACTAAGGCTAAAAAGTTAACAGGTAATACTAATGAGTGCTCCACACAGGAATGTAATATTTTACAATGTACATGTAAAGAAACAATTCCTACAAACTATATTATGGCTGAACACGTATGAGACTTGACTACGGTATTGTCAGTGACCCATCATTCTTAGGCCACATCTGCTCATTGCAAATGAAAATTACAAAAAGACGAATTACAGTAAACACACCTGATACCAAGACCCAGTGAAGAGCCGCTTGCGAGAGATAGTGATAACCTGGTATTTAATGCAAGCAAATGATCTCGCCGCCTAGCAAGCTGTGACAGTGTTTCTTCCAAACGAACATTTTCCATTTTTAACTCATGCAAACATGACAGAAGTTGCGCAACTGAAAAAAAATCCTTATCTCATTATTCTGGTAAAATCGACTCGCTCCACTTTTTTTGTGGTATCTCTTCTACTGAAAGACAAGTAAACTAAAACTGACATAAACTGACCTATGGCGTAAAATATCACCCTTTATTTAAAGATAACGCCAGGTTGTTTTTATAGATTTACCTGAATATTGCTAAAATTCCCTGTATAAACCCTGCATATTCTATAAAAACTAATACACTGACTAAAGTTAATGGATAAATGCCAGGGAGCACTTAATTATGTTTACAATAACGAAAAAACATCCCTTTGAGGAACATTTCATTCATTAGAGAGAGCTAAAACGAATAAGAACTTCCAAAATAACCTAAAGATCCCCACTTCTTTCCCTCTTCACCAAAAGCATGGATGGGAAAAAAATTTGCAAGATCAGTGCAAAACGAAAACAAAGAAAGGAGAAGACAAACTATCAAATGGTGCATGACTCATCAAAAAGTGTGATCCCTGCTCCCACTGCCGTTCCAACAATTCTTCCATCGATTGTGGAAAAGCTACGGGTTGTTGTGAAACGGGACAAAGAGATGTAGCGGCAGCTGCACCAGACGTTGATGGGAGTGACGACGTTACGTGAGTCCGATCTACCGCTACAACCGCCGCACTAAAAAAAACATCAAATACGTAAAACAGAAACTGATGTAATTACTTTAAAAAGGCCACTTTCCGTGAAGTCAATATAAAATTGGTTTGGTGTACACTGTCATTCATCATTTCATGCTCAAAAGTATCTGCAAAACTTCAAGTAATGCACTGATTTTTCAACCCAATTCCTCATTCCCACAATATCAAAAAAGGTACCCATTATCCGGGCTTACTACAGCTTTTGGTTGTGCTCTTATAAGTGGTACACCAACAAACGTTGATGCTGTTGTTACTGTTGATGTTGACGGTTGTTGTTGCTGCGCTGATGCCAAAGAACACGTCACTACAGTACACTGAGCTGGAAAAAAAAAAAAAAACCATATCAGTGGAAATTTTACTAGTTTATTATAGAAACGAGAAAGTAATGGCACATGTCTTTCTCTTTTAACCTCAGTTAAACTACTAATGAAAAATTACCCGCTGAAGTCCCTGCCGAAACTGTGCAAGTTGTCATTTCATGTTCTCCGGAGGTTGAAGGAGCCCTTGAATGAGCTGTTGTAACAGTTGTCATACTACTATCACGCTCATTTAATCGCTCCCGTTGAAAATCGGAAACTGTTTCCTGAAGAGGAAAAATTCGACAGTATTACTGGAACTAAAAATTATGAGAAAAAAATGCAAATGAAAGAACAAAGGGAATAACAATTACAGTATCAAATAACTAGGAAATACCATGCATCATGATGTAAATAATTTAATTAAATCATCCGTTAGAATGAATGATGAAGCGCAGATGGCGCGAAAAAAGTGACAGATAAATACTACAATGTTTTGAAATATTCATAAATTACCGAGATTAAAGGCCCAACCGATTCAAGCAATGCTTTCATGGATTTACATGCTTTGTTATTACGCGGGCGTTTCGGTTTCTCCGTACCATCAGCTGCTTTTCTTTTTGCTAAAAAAAAATGAGGTAAATTTCAATACGCTTCTAGAGTACAAAGCCATCTGGACACGAACAAGTATGTTTGAAAATTGTATGGATTGACCAAGATGTACCTTCACGTTCAGCCATGTTTTCATTATTACTCAGTCATTACCACTTTCACACATCAGTGCAACACTTCTTACACAACGCAATGAAACAGACAAAAAAAGAACGGAAAACGCGAATTCGTTAATCAGTACGAGTTTTCAGTCTCATTCAACATTATTTCAGTAAGATTAATGCTTTCATGTAACTACATTTATCAGAGTAATGAAATTATCCAGATGACTTTCCTTTCTAAGCAAAATACATACCATTTTTACTTCCAACACTTGCAATTGAACCATTGTCCGTAGGGACATAATTCGTACGAGATTGTAGCTTGATTTCCAACTGAGATATTAAACTACCATTGTTCAAGTCTTCTGCTACGCCGGTTGATAATACCTCGCTCTAAATGAAAATTATACTTCAAAGCGGAGTTTTGAAACAGTTTCAACAATTAAAAACAGTCTCGACAGTCTTTGAAAGATAAGACTTCTCCTCAGAAAGAATGCTAACTTTTTGTGCAGATACACCGAAAAGTGCAACGTTGGTGGGCAAAGGAACAGTTGCGTTTGAAGAACTTGGTAATTCGTAGACTGATTGATCTTTCTTTAGTGAAACTGATGCAGTAACAGGCGGAGGCGTACTGTGAGCTGTTGAAGATCTACAACAGCAAGTTTTAATTTAATCTGAACATGTGAAACATTCACATATAACATGCGAATCGTATAATTAACAGAAAAAAATCTGTCCATACTTGGAAGAAATCCTGGTATTGCACTTATCAATAGTATTTAGAATTTCTGTAATGTGCTTAATACTGAAAATTATTACCTGCCACTTGACATCGGTGGACTGCAAGCATCATCACGCATTGAATGGACTGTTAGTGACTGAGACATTGCAGCATTTAACATAGCTCTGTCAACTGTTGGTGGTGGCAATGAAGTCCTGAAAGAAATATTTAGCGGATATTACCGTAAAAAATACATGCACTTGAAGGGCAATCAAACAAAATAAACGAAGAACAAACTTTTTCTAAGAAACAATTAATTACTCTAACTTCATCTACTCTGCTCTGAAAAAAAAAAAAATCAGCCAACCGGTATAAAGGGTCTGCAAGCATTGCAGGTCCCTCAGTTCGTAAACCCGACGAAAATGATGTTGTAGTCCCACTGGATGACGTGGTTGCTCCTAATTTGACACCGACATAACTACTACTGATTGCCGGTGTCGTGTTCTGCAGCAATTCCTGTAAAAGAATAAATGTAAAGATGGGAATGCGTCAGCTTAAAGCAACAATAATTATTCTGAGCGAAAAACTCCATCCCTACTTTAGTGAGTTTTTTTTTGCTCTGACCGCCTTTATTATTGCCACAAACACTTAAAAAATTTTAGTGCCCTGAAGCAAGGTGTTACAATGTGAAATATGGAAGACCTGATATCGCAATTTATTCCCTACTAAATGATATTCTCAACACCACCAACAACTAAGGTTACAGAGATCAAAAATTTAATGTTCTTTTTTGCTCCTCTTGAAAATATTGCAGTATCACGTTACCTATCATGTTACTTTGAACTAATCAAATTCCTCAAGTAAGCAATGATTACAAGGAATTTTAAGTTGTGTCAAGATTTATATTAAGAAAGTTCGCGCCGTATCAAATTTAATGAAACAAAATTACGGATGTGCTAAAGTGAGGTGAGCTTGTAGAAGAAGTTTGACCGCTGTTATCACCACTGCAGATATTCCCAACAGCTAATTTTGGAGTTACTGCGCGTTGGACACCACCGCCATTACCACCACCCCCACTTCCAGACGAACACGATGATTCTGCCCGATGTCGATATGGTGGTATAATTTTTATTAACGGATCGCTGATCTGCAATATAACGAAAATAAGATATTAACTCCAACATTAGTACTATGAATTTGCATAAGCGCTTACATATGCCTTCTATCCATTAACAAAACAACACTCCATCGCTAATTGTCTACCCTACTCTCTAAAGTAAGCGGTTTCGTACGAAGGTATTTCATTTATCTTTTTTATGGGAAATCTAGAAATACGTTTATTATCGCTTGCAATCGTTCACATGCAACAATTAATTTAAATACCTTCAGCAACAAGCAGTTATCTTCTGATACCTGAATTCATGAAAATAAACTGTAAACACTCCTATGAATCTTCCCTTCTTAATATGACTAAAAAACTTATTAAAAGAACAAGAAATGTTTAAAAAAATATTTATTTGAAATATTTGAAGCAATGAAAATAATGTGACCGAAATAAATAATTATGACAGTATCAAGGAAAAAGGTATAAAAATTCTGTATTACTCACATCCCTGTTCACTTCGATAAGGCAAACCGATAAGCTAAATCAGACATCACTTAACCATGTTTAAATTAATATGATCCTATCGATATCGCTTGAAAAAAAAGAAACACCTTATTCAAAAACAAAAATTCCGAACATAGATAAAAAAGCAAAAGTTAAGGACC
>NW_018108947.1:7858-13914 GCF_000183805.2 Loa loa | reverse complement strand
AAGAATTATAATTAGAGAGTATTTTGTTTTTTAAATTATGATTCAGAGATTTTAGAAAAATTGTATTTCTTTCTAAGTTTTTATGTATTTTTTGTAATGCATATTAATAAAGTTTTCTTCGTGTAATTTATAAATAAATATTTCCTAATACAGTAATTTTATGCTAATCATCATCATCTTATCAGAAATAAAAATATATTTGTCCATCATTCCTTTAATCATCATTTTTACTAGAAATAGGAATATATCTGAAATTTTCAAATTAATTCCTAACAAAAGTTTCGTCCATTTTTTTGACCTAATCTTTATCATCACTTTTCATTTAATTTTGTTTTTTTTTTTTGAAACTTCCAATTCTACGATACTGTTTGTTAATTTGATTTAATATATTAGTTTAATTTAGTATTGATAGTTTTACCATTAACAATTGATAGTATAGAAATAAATTAGTGTAACTTTTTGATTTGTTATCATTAACCTTAAGTTCATTTCTTTAATAAATGAAGTAATATTAAGTATTCTAGTATTTATTACAAAAAATTTGCAATTTGTCACTTTTTTTTCTTATCTGTGATTTCAAATTTCATCGTTATACATTGAAATTATTGTCATAATTATCGTAATTTTATCAATTTCGAGAAAAAGAATGTTTGACAGTATCCTTTAGCAATGAATCTTTCTGACTTTTTCATTATCACTACATTATCATCTTATTTAATGAATTTTTTTACAGTTTTAATTGATAAATTTTTCATTTTTTTTAGTATAAATTCAAATCAGATATAGGATCAGAACGATTATTGGAAATAACTACAGTAATTATTCAACAAATACGACAATTTGCTAAAACAATCGAAATCTACGATACTGTTTGTTAATTTGATTTAATATATTAGTTTAATTTAGTATTGATAGTTTTACCATTAACAATTGATCGATTTAGAATTCAAATTATTTTAAATACATCGATATATTTCAAGTATTTCGTTTCTTTTTTTTTTTTTAAAATTTCTCAATATGATGCTTGTTATGAATAAGTATAAATTTATACGCTAACTAGCAACAATCGGTTATTGATTACATTTAGTTAATTAATTTAATTCAATTAATTGATTCACTTTTTTTTTAGTTGAATCATTCGGAGCAGGAGGAATTAATTACGAAAAGTTGGCTAGTAGTAAAAATTCTACAAATTATCCATGAATTCGATCCCACAGAACGTTGCTTAATGTTAGCTAATAATACAACTTATATAGCCGCTAAAGGCAATTATTCGTCATTAGATAATACGACGAAAATTTTTGAAAATTTAATAAATTTGGCTACAAGTTTTAATTGTATGCAATTGGATAATCGACAATTAGCCTTGCTATCAGCTTTGCTAATTTACAATCCTGAAAATGCAAAGGAATGCGTAAGTTAATTTAATTATCCTTATTATCATAATAATGATTATTATCACTATTTGAATCATTCGAAGCAAGAAGAGTAGTAATAATTAACAAGTGATGCATCAAATAATTCATAATATTAATGTGATAGTGATGATGATTATCTTCTTCATAGTACTAATAATATGATAGTTATCATGATAAAAATTATCACTATCACTATCATATTAATATGATGAATTATTGAAGATGGCATTATGATTCCTTGCTATAAATTATTAAAGTTAAGTATTTTGATTAATCTTCGAGTTATGATATTAAGCAGCAAATAAAGTATGATTAAATTATTTTCTGTACTTTTACTAATTCAAATTATAAAGGACTGATAAACAAGGAAAAAAGAATACTTTAAAATTCCCATAATTTTTCTTTTTTTTTCCTCTTTATTGAAACTTTTATATATTGCTAATATTTGAATTATTGAAATATTTCAATTCTAAATTTCAAATAAGTAATTAATTTTAGAAGGAAAAAATTAATAAAGTACACATGGAATTATGGAAATGTTTGCAAAGCATTAGCGAAATACATGATGGCGATTCCATCGATTTACTACACTGGCCAAATCTTCTTGTTCGAATACCGTATCTGCTCCTTACCGTTTCCAATATGGAGGATTTTTTTTATGACGAAAATAATATCAATGCAATAGCAAATATTCTTCTTTTTAAATTTTCATAAACTAATTTAAGAGTAATCAAAATAGTTCTTTAAGATAGATTACAGGTAGAATTACAGGTAAGTGAATCAGATATTAAGATCTAAGCACGGATCTATTGACTATCATATTTAGAATTGAGCTGGACATTTAAACATATGAGATTTGAACCTCGAACAAAAAATAATTGAATTCGAAATGGACAGTTGAACTTAGGTAAAATGTTTGACATGAGAATCAGTTAAAACGTGAACGGTTGCAGTTCGGCAAAAAGTTTAACGTAAGAGAGTGAAATATTACGGTTTTAAACGTAGATAAATTTGACTGAAACGTGGACGGTCAAGTTTAAGTAAAGTCATTTGACGTGACACGGCGAAATATTAGGGTTTAAACATGGGTAAATCTGGTTGAAACATGGACGGATAAGCTTAAGTAAAGTCGTTTGATGTGACGATGTGGAATATCAAAGTTGAAAGACGGATAAATTTGACTGACACCTGGACGGTCGCATTTTAATAAAACATCTGACGCAAGGATTATTAGGATTTGAGTGCTTTTAATTGACGTAAATACGTAAGAACTGACGTAAATATATTAGTATTTAAACAAGAGGATATTTCAAAAGAAAATCATAAAATCAAATTAATGATATTATTAGTAGGATAGGGAAGATATAAAGTTAATTAGATGAAAACGTGAAGTAATGATACAGCGAGCATGAAGAAATTAATAAGGAAGAATTATGAAAAGGTAAATTTATGGAAAAATAAGCAAAAGTAAGTTCTATTATCCTTTCCTTTATGAATAATAAACACCTGTAATTACCTGAAATATAATAAATAGAAACAAATAATCAATTAAAGTTCAGTCAGGTAAGTTAGCTTTGATATTTTTTCAAATTTTCAATATTACTTCTGTTTTAAGAAATTCAAATGTATCAAATTCAAATTTTTTCAAACATTGTCATTTTGTTAAAAAAAAACACTCTAATATTTGGAATAATTAGATCAAATTTTTGTTTTTCATTAAATATTAATTATTATTTCATTATCACTCACAAGTATAATGTAAAAAAATTTATTTTATTTTTTCAGGTACTATCAAAAACAATTTATCTGGAATCAATTTACATTTGTAATAATGGATAGACAATTTTTTTTTTCAATTTAACTTTCAAAAAATTTTGAAGAATTTTTAACAATTCCATTTTCGAATATTTTTGATAAAATTAAAAATTTTTTTCGCTTTTTTTCGTTTGTTTGCTAAAACTTTTTCTCGAAAAGTTTTCAATTAAATAATCCAGTTTTCTTGAAAAAAAAAGAAAAGCAAATAAAAAACAATTTTGAAATTAAAAAAAAAAGATTTGGCATATTTCAGAAAATAATTATATGCTTTAACTAAATATTTTTTAATTTTTCTTTTCATAAAACTTTTTGAATATTTACATGCATTTCATAAATTTACAATGTTTAATGTTTCATTTTTTTTCTTTTTAGCTATACATTTTCAATTTTAAAAAATCAATTTTTTCGATAACTTTTTGAAGTGAAAAAAATTTTTTTTTCAATAACTTTCGGAATAAAACTTTTGAAGTATAATATTTCATCACTTTTCGGCTATACATTTTCAATTTTTAAAATACTTTTCGATCATAACTTTTTGAATAAAACTTTTTTTTAATTTCTTCAGTTGTTTTGCATGCAACATTTCAATTCACTTAGCTGCATAATTAATTTTGCTCAAACCGGTTCCGGTATATAATAGATCATTGTTTTATCACGGCTAGACATGTAAATGATTTATGACTTATTTTGATTACAATTAATAATTAATCTTTGATTTTCTCCTTCCTCAAATGGAAATTATTACACTATTTCAATCATGAAATTTCATTTCTTTGTTGTTTACACTTGTAAATTTATTAGAAATGGATATAAATAATTAAGGAAATAAAAAATTTGGTAATTAAATTCAAAAAGTTTCGAAGAAAATAATAAAATAACTAGCACTAAAATTTAAATTTATTAATGTAAAATGTAAAGAAAAAAAAAAAGAAATTACAATAACATTTATGAATCGTTGAATTTATGCAAATGCCTATTTGTACTAGCAAACAGTAATTTTATTGTTTTAGCAATTAAATAACAATAAGATTATAATTTATATCATTGATGCAAAATGTACCAAACATATTCATTAATTAATACTTATATATCAGTAACAATTGGGCTATTTTTTATCCTTTTAATGCAAAAATTTTCCATTTTATTGCTTCGTGCTATTTCATAACAACAATTATCATAAAAACCGGTTCGTAAACTGGTTGATAAATTTTGAGATGATGGTGATATATCGTTGTGACATGCTTGAATGGTTGATTCGGTGAAAAAAATTTCTACCGATTCACTACGATTTTCATTTTCATCTGCATCTATCAAACTGTATACTATCTGTAATGATAGTTATTAATTAATGAATTGATTATTTAATGATTCATAAATACCAATGAATTGAATCATTTTAGTGACAAGAATTGATATGATAAGGAATTAACAAATAACAATGTTAATTATATTTTAGTGTAAATATTACAGTGAAAATTATACAAGCTTGATTTAAAAAAAAAAGTGTAAAAGCGAAATTTGAGAAATTTTAGTTATTGTCAAATTGAAATTGTGCAGAAATTACGTGCATTGATTCGTTTCTTTTTTTTTGCAGCTTATCATACCTTATCAATGATATTAACCAATTCATTAATTACACATTTATCAAGTAATTAATCCAGACAATTGTCTAATTACCGTTAAAGTTAAATTGAATTTTAGTTAAATTTTTTCTTCAGTTAAATTTTTAAATGTAAATTTAATGATTGAAATTTTTTGATTTCATCAATTGAGATAAATATCAGGCATGCAATATATGTAATTTCTGCAATTTCAATTTCTTCTTTTCCTGTAATTCGAATGTAAAACTAAATATCGTCACTATACTTAATTTAAATTTAAAATTCAAATACCGGTAATGGTGAAATTTCATCATAAATAGATTGCACAATAGCTTTTAACGCTTTTTGATCGTCACTGCTATGGTCAATAACAATTTTATGACCATCGTCCGCTCGTCCAATATGTACGATATGCCTCAATATAATACATATATTTAATTTAAATACTTTTATTTGATTTCCTCTTCAATAATTAATTTAATTATTCATTCAATAAATTATTTCATGAAAGTATTACAACTTGTAAGTAAACTAAAAATAAATTTTAATTAATTTTGTAATTTATAAAATCTATGAAAGTTACACAAAATTGATAAGATTTTTTTTAACAATAAATATGCAGTACTAAGCTATAATTTATTTAATAATTCAAATTTGAGTATCACTAAATTAATTTGTAATTAATTCATAGATATTAATTAACTTGTATAGCTATTTTAAAATCCATATCCTAATATCTAACGAATGTTATAACCAACGAGTAATATTTGAAAAAATTTGGTTCGGGATATCTCAGGAATATCACACAATCTTTTAGTAGTTCCGAGATTATTAAATGAATAAATATATTTCATATTTTATTAACTATACCTAATCATTAAGCTTGCAATGATATTTTTTAAAATGATAATATCAATATCAATTAGAAGTATAAATTTTGGAAAATTTTTTTTTCATTCTTTTCTTTCTATGATTTCATCACTTTTGTCAAAATTTAAAAATACTTGAATTCATTCGGTAGACCAATTTCAATTTTATCCTTTTTGCGCTTTTTTGATAGCTTTCTCGAGAATTGTCTCATCAATGTTTCATTGTTGTCAATTGATTTCTGCATAAGTGGTGGTGCTATTGCTGCTTTAAATTTTACAATTATTTGCATAATTAAATTAAATACAAAAAGTTTACAGCAAAAAAAATTTAACTTTCCGTATTATCATATTCG
>NW_018108947.1:0-7565 GCF_000183805.2 Loa loa | reverse complement strand
TTTCCGTATTATCATATTCGTACTAATTTTTTTTTTTTTTTTAACTTTAAAATTATAATTAAGAATTATCGCTTATTAAATTCTTCCATTTGCTAACAATAATAATAATTAACAAATTAATCATTCAATAAAAGTTGGTCATTTAATCTTTTCCGATTATCTCTTGGATATATAACAGTTGGAATTAAATTAAATTCAAGAATGCAACAGTTGAAAATTGTACGAAGAGTTTTAAAAAAATTATATAAGAGCTATAAATGAATGCTTGAATTTTAATTAAAATATAATAGTTTAAAATTCTAAATTAAAATTGAATTGATAAAAAATCTTACGAATAGACAAAATCGATTTTGTCATTTCTTTTGCTAACGATATATTTTTGAATTTTTTTGTGGAATAATTCCCATTTATTGAATTATTGGATATGATTGATGATTTTGATGGGATGAAATATCGTTTCATATAATAACGAATCTTCTCGGCTGCTTTAATTAATTCAGGAAGTTTGTAAAATTGTGCTTCATAAATGATTAAGCTCAATTTATAATCATCAATTGGTAAAGGATAGCTTTTACCATGACGTAAATAACCGAGAATTATGGGAAATACATCATTATTACGATCGATAAATAAATGACCATCCTGAAAATTTAGATTGTAAAAACTAATTAATTATATGCATATTTCTGCGATAATATATCTTTAGTGTCTTTTTTTTTTTAGCTTTAAAAAATAAGCCATAGGTTGATTTTATTTGAAATTAAAATTAAAGCATCATTAATTAGTTTGTATTTTATTGAAATTTATGAAAATCAATATGATATAAAATATCAATAGATATCATAAAATGAATTTCCGATACCATATTGAATTTATAGCAAATAAATTTCATATAAATTAAATTATTCGATAAATATTGTTCTAAGAGAGATAATTGCAAGAAACTGAATCATTTTAAAGATTAAAATTTTAAAAATTTTGGTGTTGCTTTTTTTTACTGAAATAATTTCTAATTTTATTAATTTTGAAAAACAATAATTAGCGCTGATTCATTTTTTTTCTTTTTTTTACACTAAACTATTAATGATTAACAATAAGATTTTAAATTTGAATTTACAAAAAAAAAGAAAATTAAAAAAAAAAAAACAAATTACCGAATCCAATAAATGATTCCATTTTGTAGTAAATAATTGTTGAAAATAGGAACCATCAATTGAAGTGAGTGTTGTTAATTCGGTTTTAAATAAACGTCCACCAACATTCAAAATAATACATTGCTTATCCATTTAATTTTTTACTCATATCTATTATAAAATTAAATTTAATTTTGATCAAATTTCTTTTCAACTTTTTTTTTTTAAACTAAGATTTTCATATTTATTAAAATTAGCGTAAAATTGAAACAAAAAAAAAACCAATTTCATTTTAAATATAATATATTTTGCATAAGTAACAAGTCTACTACAGCTATATTTTAATGATAGTATGAAAAGAAAAAGAGATCAATGATAACAAAATTTTTTCAGAATGACTGATAAAATTTAACTGTATGCGTTAGTTATTGATAAATTTCAATTACCATCATTTATTAATGATTGTAAAAATTTAACTGTATTTTAGTTACTGATAAATTTCAATTACTATGATTTATGATTGATAAAATGACTGATAAAATTTAACTGTATGCCAGTTACTGGTAAACTCCAGTTACCATGATTTATTAATGATTGATAAAATTTAACTGCATTTTAGTTACTGATAAATTTCAATTACAATGTTTTATTAATGATTAATAAAATCTAATTGTATGTTAGTTACTAATAAACTTCAATTACTATCATTTATTTTAAAGATTGTGAAGGAAATTTCAAAAATTTAACAAATCCTAAATAACACATAAAATTTTTTCATTATCGTTTAAAAAAAATTGGAAAAAAAATTGTGACACATTCAAATAAATTTTAAATGCTATGAAAAATTTCCTAAATATTTCAATGTTTAAACAATTATTTTAAACTAGAAAAGTAGAGGAAAATGATTTATTGTTGAAATTTTTGGTGACATAAATGACAATATAGGCAAAGATGGCGTGCTTAGGTAAACTTCTCAACCAATCAAACTAATACCCTCTCAATTTAAACCCGTCTTTCGAAGGTAAACATTACCATAGATTGACTCATACCGTTTTTGTTCATTTCATTGCTTATGGAAAAATAAATAGTGAAGTTAGCATTTTGTAAAGTTTTGGGGATTATTAACCAACTATATATGATATTAACATTAATAATAACATATTCTAGCTAATATTATCAATAAAAGGTGACATGTCACGTTAAATTCTTTCTATCCAATGCAATCATATCACGTCGAATCATTTCTATCCAATGAAATATATATATATGTATATATTCCATTGTTGGAAATTCCTAAAATGCTACATGTTAGGTTAATTAGCAAATAAATTAGTAAGATTGATTGATCAATAAACAAATTAGCAAGATTGGTTGATCAATAAACAAATTAGTAAGATTGATTGATCAATAAACAAATTAGTAAGATTGATTGATCAATAAACAAATTAGCAAGATTGGTTGATCAATAAACAAATTAGCAAGATTGATTGATCAATAAACAAATTAGCAAGATTGGTTGATCAATAAACAAATTAGTAAGATTGATTGATCAATAACCTTTTGATTAATAGACAAACTGATTGATTAATTAAATTCGATGCAGCTTTCCACTTTTTTTTTTTATAAAATAAAACTTTGACAAATATGGTTTAAAAAGTTTTTCTTCCTTTTTTACTAGAAATAGTTTTTTGAAACTTAACTTTGATAATAAATTCTTTCGCAAAAAATTAATTAATTTAAAAGTTAATTAGTTTAAAACATCCGAAAAGAACGATTTTTATTTCAATATAATTTGTTGACAAATGAAAATACATTTGGATATAGTAATTCAACCACTTTGCATATCTCAATCATTAATGGTAAAATTTGTATTTTCAATTTTCCTTCGAATATTTAATTAGGCATTCTTACTCTAAGAGAATGGTAATTTTCAGTTTTTTGAATGTTTTTTGAATTCAAAACATAAATTTGAAATATTTCAACATTTTAATTATATGATTATCAGAAATGATATATTCATCGACGATCCAACATCTTATGAGCTTTGCAAAATTTACATTGTTTCTATTCCATTTCCATTATTTCTATTCTTAAGTTTTAGTTTCATGCAAATTTTTTCAAATTGGATGTTAATAATTGTGAAATCAATGACTAAGGATCAATGTATACACTATGAGATATCAGTAATTAGTGAATAGTGTGAAAGTATGATATCAATGATAGCAAATTATCATGAACTTCATTGATAAAGTGATCAGTATATCGTTGAAAGTTTTTAAATGTATTTAAGAAAATTTCTAAACTGATCGTATTTCTTATTAATAATTCCTGCGTTACCAGTTTCGGTAAGTACATAAGAAACAGATAAGAAAATAAAATGGTAGATATTGTTATATTCAAGTACTTATGAGACTATGTTGGATAAAGAGATTGATGAGAATTACTGGATGTACAGAATGATGAGAACTTTGAGAGTACACTGTTAAAGATTGAAAAAAAAAGATAGATAGTGGTTACTAGTAATTTTACATACTAAGTGAAGACTGTGAAGGAGAAAAAAAGAGTATTTGTCAGTAAGAAGTGCAGAGAATGCGAACAGGAAGAGAAGAGTATTTGTTAGTGAGAGATGCAGAGATTGATAAACTTTATATCATGTGGAAATCGGGTTAGTAAGACGAAAAGAGTATGCATTAGTGATGTAATGCAGAGATTGATAAGAATTGCGAAATGGAGTGCTGTTAGAGATTATGAAGATGGTTGAGTGATAATTATATGACTGAGAGGATTGAGAGTGAGGGATATTTTTGGATGTAGAGGATAGAGGGATTGGTAATGTTAGAAATTCGGAAAATGGTTAAATAGTTGTAAGTAAACTTTTTCAGCTATCTGAAAAACTGAAATAGAAAGAGAGTTGTGTATGATGAGATGTAAAGATTGATAAGAATTATGAGAGGTGGGAAAAAAAAGATGGTTACGAAGAAGGAGATACAGATATTAATAAGAATTCCAAGAGAAATTTAAAAATAGGATTAAGCGTTTCTTTTTTTTTTTCCATTGATTACATATATATAAATCCATGGAATTACTATTACTTTCATTATCATCTTAATTTTATTTTTTACTATACAATTTGATAGTTCAGAGATATGAGGTTATTGGAACAGTGAATGGATTCTAAACTGGCGAAATTGTCATCAGTTCGTTGTTTTGGCGGTTATCAACGAATCTTCTCACATTACAGGTTTATTATTGATTATAAAAAGAAAGTAAGAATGTAAATGAAAGAAATGACATTAAGATATTGGAAGTTATCGGTTGTTCCATCATGAACTTGGTGCAATATTTGGATAATGAGATACAGAGAAAGTAATTGTATTTTACTTGCATTTATATTTGAAAGATGAAAATAATATCGTTTATTTTTCATTTGTTTACTCTGAAATATCGTGATTTTATAGTATTCAGTTTAGATATTCCTTTTAAATTTATAATCAACCCGAAAGGTTAAGGCATTGGGAATTATGGATTTCAACAGTGGATTGTTTCATATGATCAGATTTCATTGTGAGCGTCTTTTTTTCAACCCCTATCAAATACATTCATTTTGTTAAAGGCAATGTTTGCAGTACCACGCTAAAATGTACGATGAAATTCGGTATTTACATACCAGATTTAAAATCTTGTGAAAAACTACCGGTTCTTATGTACCTTTCAGGTCAGTCATCCTAATAAGATTAAGATATGAGGTGTGTGCGTGTGTGTGTGTGTGTAGTAATCGTTAGTTCTGTAAGTTGAATAGTAAGAAAATAGTACTTTTAGAACAATCACTTTTTTAAACCTGTATAGCATTTTGTTGCCCTGACAGATTGGAAAATTTAGTTCAGGTGAAGCTTAAATTAGGAGGGAAACAAATTTAGTTATGATTAAGGCTCTGGAATTTGTTGCGATGATGAGGTTAAGTTGAAGTAATTGCAAGTAGAAAAAGGACTGCTGAAAGTTTTGTTTCTTCGGTAAATAAAGTTATTCCGTCTTCCTGGCAGGTAATTTGCTTTTTAATATCAGTTCATCTCAAAAAACATAAAGTTTTTCAGGCCTCACATGTACCGAAGCAAATTTTATCGAGAAAAGTGGCTTTCAGCGTGCTGCAGCAGCACACAGAATGGTAGTTTTAAATGCAGATACCAGTCCGAGAGGTGTAGACATTCCCGGTGATTCGGATTGTTGGGATTTCGGCAAAGGTTTTTCTATCTTTTTTCTTTTTCCCTTTAAAATATTGGCTCGAATATTGTAGCCATCTGCAGTTTATTTACGCGGTTGCAGTAACAATCAATAGTAAATAATAAATTAGTTCTCGTTTTCGAAAAAATTTCCGGTCACAGCAAATCTAGTTGTTCTTTCCTAATTTCAAAAATTTCATAACTTGGTTGTCGAAATTGGAACTTTTTTTTTTTGAATCAAAGCATCAAAGTAATCCAAATTTTCTTCGCTTTTGGAAATTTGTTTCCAAGAGATAATACTATATAAACTCATCATTTTCTAGGTGCTGGATTTTACGTTGATGCAACGGAACCAAAATGGAGTGAGCATTACCGGATGTATACTTATATCACAGATGAATTACCTAACATAGTGCGATCGAATTTTGTCGAATGCGATCCGCATCGATGGGGAATAATGGGACATAGTATGGGCGGGCATGGCGCAATAGTAGTCGGTCTCAGAAATCCAGAAAAATTTTTAAGCATCTCGGCATTTGCTCCTATTTGCAACCCGATGAATTGCAAGTGGGGTAGGAAGGTTTGTTCTAAACATGAATAGTATTTGGTTGATAAGATATGTTAGTAATACATAAATATACAAATATTTAACGATTCATGTCATTGTAATAAAGGGAACAAAAATGTAGGAAGATTTAAGTTTTTAAATTTTTCGTAGTGCCAAAATTCCCAGAATTATATGGAACCATGAGAAAGGAATTGAAAAAAAGAATGGATTTATTATTGCATTTAAAATTGTTTTCTGAAAATTGCTATAAGATTTTTTAGTATATCGTATCTATCGGCTACATGAGTAGCGGCAGATACCTTTCAAATGTGGGAATAATTGGATTTTTTGTTTCCTTCTTTCCCAAGTTTTTCATGTCGTCGAAAACCTTTCTGTGTTTTTACTCGGAATTCCTGAAAATATAATCTTTAACTAATTGCACTGATTGTATAAGTGAACAATGATGGCAGTTCAATTCACTTGTAGGTGAACAATAATGGCAATTCACTTCATTTGTACTTTTTGGTACGTGATAATGATGTAAAGTAATAATGATGGTCTTATAGGCATTCCTTGGTTATCTCGGTCCTTTGGAAGAAAATTGGAAAGTTTATGATTCTCTGGAAGTAATCAAATGTTATGACGGAGAACCAAGAAAGATCTTGATCGATCAAGGTACAGCGGATAACTTTTTGGCCCAGGAACAGTTGCTACCACGAAAATTGGAAAACATCAACAATGATAAGGTATCCATTGACTCATTATCCCCATATTTTTTAAGGATATGCTTCTTGTCATTTGAAATCATCGTACCATACAATATCTACCACACCGAACGGTCAACCATCATTCAGCTCTACATCATCCAAGCAAAGCCGATCCACAAACTGGACAACAACAATATTCGACATAGAAAACCTCGACATAAGCCTTCTCGAAAGATGTGGACATGGCTTCAAATACGCAATACTAGGAAAAGAAACCTGTCCGACAACAACACATGAGCATTTGCAGTGTTATTTTCAATTTAATACTACAATACGATTCATAACCCTAAAAAATAACTTACCAAGAGGATCACATATAGAAAAAGCAAAAGGAACACCCTACCAAAACTTTCAATACTGCTCCAAAAAGGTGATTTCCAAGAATACGAAACAACACCTAACCAAACCAAAGAAAAAAGAAAAATATCAGAACTAATAACGAACTATTAACAAAATATAGGAAAAAAGAAATAACACTACAACAAATAGGAGAAGAAAATCCAGACTACCTCATGAAATACAAAAGAAAAATAATTGAATACGGACAAACATACATAATGGACAGAAAAGAAAAAACAGAACTATACTTAATAATAGGCGATCCTGGTATGGGAAAAACCACCTTTGCAACAAAATTAAACAACGATTACTTTATAAAAACAAGCAATATGGAAAAATGGTGGGACGGCTACCAACAACAAGAATTAGTCATAATCGACTTCTACGGTTGGATATCTCCAAATGAAATTATGAATCTGGCCGATTCAAAACCATACCAGGTTCAAACAAAAGGAGGCTTCCAAAAGTTCACCAGCAAAGCCATAGTAATAACAAGCAACAAATATCCCGGAAACTGGTGGCGACCGAAGTAACATCGAAATTCGACATGCGAGCATTCGAC
>NW_018108946.1:10639-13933 GCF_000183805.2 Loa loa | reverse complement strand
AATAGTATACACTCGAAAAGGTTTCACGCAAGTGTCAAACGGCTGGCGGTGTTGTTTCTTATATGCAACCATTCAGTACACTAGTAAATTTGAGTATTTTTCAGAATTGGTAGGAAATTATTCCCATCAAAATGCGTTTCATCTGCTTCATTTTCTTCCTCATCCAACTGAGCTACACTCAAACCATCGTAAGTTCATTTAAAGTTAAAAATATAAGATAGCACTGCAAAATTTCTGAGGTTTCAAACCTTCAGCACAGTTTGAAATTGACGACTTCATAAAATTTGAGGAGCCGCAAACAGAACCGTTGGATTTGTCAATGTCAAGACCATATATGGGAATTCATAAATTTGTGGAGCTACAAACAGAACCGTTAGATTTGTCAATGCCAAGAATGATTGAGAAACGGATTAAACCATCAGATCTATCAGCGCCAGAGGTAAGTGGGAGGCAAGTAGAACTCAGCGAAATTGATCAGAATGACGCAAGATCGTTGAACTTACCAGTTCAAGAAGTGAGTATGGCAAAAACAAGTATAGCAATTGACCCGAAAATATTATGGTACGGACCGTTTCAAAAGGGAATCTCCGGACTGGAAGAACATATGAATGACACAGCTGATAAGCCGTACAAATGCGAAACATCCGGAAAGGGTTTCAAAACGTCATCGAGTTTGTATGGCCGTAAGAAGATTCATGCCGGTGTGAAGCCGTACAAATGCAAAACGTGCGGAAAGGGTTCCGCTAACCCATCGGATATGAAGAAACATGCGAGAATTCACACAGGTGATAAACCGCACAAATGCGATGCATGCGGGAAGAATTTTACTCAGTCATCGCAACTGAATCAACATGCGAGAATTCACACAGGTGATAGACCGCACAAATGCGAAACATGCGGGAAGAATTATATTCAGTCATCGCATCTGAGACGACATATGAAGACTCACACAGGTTCTTAAATTTAAGCTATTTTGGTCAATAGATGATGTCTTTGCCAATTGATCATTGTTTTATATATCTGATATATTTATTACTGTCAAAAATCAGACCAGATTGCACATTTATTCTTCACTTATCATTGCTTTCACGAAAACGAAGCAAAAAAAGTATTTCAGAAAATGAAGAATATATGTAGTATTTATTTCTTCGATATGCAAAATTTATTTTACAACAAGATTTTATCATGAAATGAATTTCATCACTTCCAACTTTTTTGGCTTCAATTTTCAGCTTTTGTCATTGTCTGCTAGTTTTTTTGGAAATTATTTTTCTTTTTTCTTAAAATTAAAAATTTATGCAAAATTGGACACAAAATCAAAATTTGATTTCTTTGTTATCAAAAATATTTTCAAAATTCAAAATGAATCAAAATACATAACTTTTATTATTAAAAGCTTGAATTTGAACAAAATTTCAAAGTATTATTTTGAATGAAATATTTAAAGGTGGTAGCAAGAATAACATGGAGCAGAAGTGTTTTTTTTTCTTTTCTACACTTTTCGTTTCTTTTTACTTTTACAATTTGTCAACTTCAAACGTTTGTAAAATTAAATTTTGCAAATCGTGGATATTTTTTACGTGCCTTATTAGATCATTTAATAAGAAGATGAACAAAAATTCATTAATTTTATTGGATCCATTGGTTACTAATGAGGTGGATACGATTTGGTACGTTTAATCAATTATTTTACTTATTTGTGTAGTTTAATTTTATTGACAAATTTATGGAATAACAGTATAGCATGAAATATTTGAATGATATTGTTATGTTCAAACTCGTTAGATTTCAAAGTTTTGTTTTTGTTTTTCTCCGAGTAGAATAATGGAAATTTACAAATACTCATTCTTATGTCAATGGATAATAAATAGCAACAAGGCAATTGCAAGGAAAAAAAGGATGGCAATTGTATTTGCTAAATCTTTGATAATACTTTAATGATAATGAAAACGATAATTTCTGTTGATTCAAAATGATAATTTGCCACTTCTTTTTTGTTTATCATTCATTGAATATAATATTTTGGTTCATTTCTTATTTCAAAGAATAAATATATACCATTAAGAAGGTGTTAAGTTACCGCCAATTTCAAAAATCCATTGTAATCGTACAACAGTCAAATGTACGAATGAAAGATTTTTTCCCCTAATTAAACGAATTAATGGCTAATAATGATTGAAGGACATAAATACAGATGAAAGCAAAAAAAAGAAGAAATTCGGTAAAATTTCCTACCAATAGCGATTAGTACCTCATTAAGTGATTTTTAATATTTTGGATAGAAATTTTTGGAAAATTGAAAAGGAAATGAATTATTGTCAGATGCAAATATAGGTAGTTAAAGAAATCAAGAATGGTAAGCGGCAAGGAGTTGTTTGTAATCTATGATATCATTTTGATATTTGACGACATATTCTCAATTAGTTACTAAAAGGACACTATTTACGACATTTTCACTTAATGTTAAATATGTAATTTCATCATCAATGTACTACCAGCATTTAGCAATAACCTTATCATAATGAAAGATTTTTGCAAACTGTGAAGAAAACGAGCCTTAATTCTTTCTTATTTTTCATTTTTAAAATTGCATTATAAGCAATAAATGAAAGTAAATAATACAATAAATTATTCATTGAAAATTCAACAAAAAAGGTCTCCGAGAAAATCAATGAAAATTAAAAAATTAGGAAAAAGGAAAAATGAAAAATTTAAAAATATAAACTTGGAAAACTTCAAAAAATTTGCAAATTTAATACTAAAAAAATTTAAGTGATATTTCATATTAGTAAAATGAATAATTTACTTACACTACTTGATCTCATATTTTAACAATAGAGCAGAAACAAATAACAATAGAGCAGTATATACGCAATCCCCTACCAATAGCATACAGAAGCGGCTGGGTGCTATCTATCAAATTGTCTTCGTGAAATTTCGTTTAGTAAGTTCTTTTTCACTTATTTCGACGGAGAATGTCAGTTGCTTTTTAAAGTTCTGCGTCATGCGGATTTAGAACTCCAACATGAGCACTTTCTTTATTAAACAAAATTATCTTTTTATCAAATTTGTAATTGTGCAAGTTTGCGGAAATTTGCTTTGGAATGCTTGAGATCAATCTCCAACATACATAATTTGTTGTTTTTGATGTTTGAACATGAGATGCTCGTATTATACAATGAATGCGTACCGATTTTTTTCAATGATAATATATTCAGAATAGTATACACTCGAAAAAGTTTCACGCAAGTGTCAAACGGCTGGCGGTGTTGTTTCTTATATGCAACCATTCAG
>NW_018108946.1:5394-10596 GCF_000183805.2 Loa loa | reverse complement strand
TTTCATCTGCTTCATTTTCTTCCTCATCCAACTGAGCTACACTCAAACCATTCGTAAGTTACATTTAAAGTTAAAAATATAAGATAGCACTGCAAAATTTCTGAGGTTTCAAACCTTCAGCACAGTTTGAAATTGACGGCTTCATAAAATTTGAGGAGCCGCAAAACAGAACCGTTTGGATTTGTCAATATCAAGACCATATATGGGAATTCATAAATTTGTGGAGCTGCAAACAGAATCGTTAGATTTGTCAATGTCAAGAATGACTGAAGGACGGATTGGACCATCAGCTCTATCAGTGATCGAGAGACAATTAGAACTCAACGAAATTGATCAAAATGGCGCAATTTCATTGAACCCACCGATTCAAGAAGTGAGTAGGGAACAAACAGGTACAGGAATAAATCAAAAGAAAATCTGGCTTAAGAAGTATCAAAATGAAACGTCCAACATCCAAACAATCAGAAGGAAACAGTCCAAAGGAAACAAAGGTAGCACCAGAAAGAAACATCCAGAGCGTTCGACTCACACAGGTGAAAAGCGGTTTAAATGCGAAACATGCACGATAGGCTTCGCTAGGTCATGGGTTCTGCATAGACATGTAATGATTCGTACCGGTGATAAGCCCTTCTCTTGTCCGAAATGCAGGAGGGGTTTCAATCAGAGAGGGAATCTGCTTGGACATATATAGTCTCATACAATGAAAAACCGTACGTTTGTTCGCTTGTTGCGTGCGGGAAAAATTTCACCCGAGCACACAATATGAAACGTCACATGAAGATTCATGAACAATGATAGGCCCAAATTCAACTGCACTGTATGCTTCATAACATTCTTGGGGAAACGCTATTTGACATGAAGAATCACATGATGGGCTGATAGACGCATTTTAAACCAAAATGTATTTCCATTGCTATTTCTGGTGTTGTTATTTCTGTAAGATAAATTTATTTTTCCTTGTATTGTTGTCATTGCTTTATATGCGTATTATTATCGTTCCCTCTACTATTTCTTTATTATTTCTTTTATCTTAACAAATAGAATTCCCCGTTTCATGTCTACCTGCACCTTACTGAACAACCTTTTCACTATTAATATGTGCATGGCAAGCAAGTAATTTGAATGCCATGCATGAAGAACCTGCAATTAAGTGTCACTACTATTAAATTACTAATGAAATGAAATTGTCTCGAATGAATTTCTCACTCAGTTATTGCACAAACAACATGGAAGATTTTTGGAAACGGAAAGGCTTCTCTTGATTTGAAATCTCCTATCATTTTGTAGGATTACCTATCCATTTTTTTCAACATTTCATATGCAATATTGAACTGAAGATATCAAGCATTTCAATTATGTCATTTGCAAGCGTCGTTTCACTTGATCAGAATATTTGATAGACCACTTTAATCGTTTCACTTGATTAGAATATTTGATAATCCATTTAACTACGAACTCATATAATTGGTGCTAAACAGTTGATCAGCATTTAATAACAGTTCCAAATGTGCAACAGAAAATGTCGGATTACCGGAATTAAAGCTATGTTCAAATAAAATTTCTATAATATCTAACAAACAGCGTGATGAAATCTTATTAATTGAAGCAATGAGGAGGATATAAGCTAACAATGAACAGTATAACACAAGGATATCTCATTATCTACGCCATGGACAATGATATGCATTGTAACCTATACAATGGACAATGCTGAAGGGCAGCTTATTTCCATGATAATCCTGATGGAGCTTATAAAACTCCGGAACAACTCAGTTTTTCACAATTAAGCAGAAATACATCTTCGCACGATTGAAACACAACGACATCTTTGCATATCCGCCAAAACTGAACAGCAAACTACGATATTCTTTTTGTTTGCCGAATACATTTCCTGTAGCATATCTCCAACTCAACGACCTATTAACCAACCGGCTATCGAAAACAAAGCAAGGAGATTGTCAATTGGTTATATTACTTGTTCGTTGTGTATAACTCATTTATCATTTTTTACCAATTTACCTCGTACTTTACATATTATAATACTTTTCGTTTTGTTTTTTTTTTTCGTCGCTAACAATATTGTGCAAGAAGAATATTACATCCATAAATCTATGTCGCTGAAATGTGAAATCGACAAATTAGCTTCCCAACAGAAAATCGTGAAAAGAAATCATAACATAAAAAATCAAACTATTATCATGTTACTTTCTCCTTGCCAAGTGTCACATTACATAGCTTAATCGAAATATAAGACTTAGTGAATGTTTTAATGTTTCTAACGTCTCATTCAAATATGTTCATTTCTGATTAACCTAATAATAATCATTATGATGTGAATTGTAGTGGAACAATAATTGAAAACTTTAATGTTATCCGTTTATTGTTATATATAATATTGCATTACATTTTATACGATACTTTACAATACAGTTAACATTCAAGAAATTTTCTATTTCTATTCTGTTCTATCTCAACTCATCCATAATTACTGCCAATAAGTATTCCTATTCTATGCCCATTATGTTACAATTACTATATGTAATTTACAAGTTTGAAATTCCCCTGCTAATTTAGAAATCCTTTCGTTTATGAAAGTGTTAAATAAACGAAGAAAAAGAAAAAAAAGAAGCTTATCACCCTTTTTGCAATGTTATCAGTGCCATCATCACAATCGATAAGCGTAATTAATGCCTTCGGTAAAATCTGTTTAGTGTTCGTCATAGTGTTAAGTATAGTCGCTAGGATACAATTATGGAGAAGAAAACGACGGCTATGTTTAAGTTCAATCAACGAATTGTTCAATTTGATCAACTTCAAAATGAGGAAGAAAATACCATGTAGATGATAATGATACGGATATCACTAACAACTATAATGAACGAATATCGATGTTAATTTTAAAATTCCTTGGAGTGGAATAAAAAATTATTATTTGTTAATTATATTAACATGAAGAAAACTGAAATTGATTTTATTTCAGTTCATTATAAAGTGGCTCTTTTCTTTTTCATTTATGCAAATTTGTTTGATCTATTGATGATTATTACTTATGATACAATGAATAATTGAATGAAGAATTTGAGGAAGAAAGTTATACGAATATGTTTACATATTGGAAAAGTAAAAATTATTAGAATATTTCATCTGTTGCATTTTAAATGTAATCTTTTCTTTTTAAGTTATCATATTCCAATATCCATGTCTTTTCATATTTTTCATCATTTTCTTTTATTGTAAATTTTGAAATTCCTATTCCTTTTCTTTTTCTAATCCCATTGACAATTAAGAAAAGAATACAAATACAAAATTTTGAAGGGATAATTTCTGCATTTATCAGCAAAAATCAAATGCCCTGATAACTTGACAGTTAACTATACTGAATCACTCGATAATTATCGATAATTATTAGCATCGTAAAGCTTCGTTTGATCACTAAAATATTCAAATGATTCCATCAAATAGATTATAAATTCGACTTTGGGTATATCAAAAATTCATAAATTAATTTTCGTATATATGCAGTGGAAAAAAAAAGAAATCAATGTTTCGTAAAATTCATATGATAAAAGTTGTTGATTTTTTATTAAATTTTCATAAAATTTCAAAAATTATTTTTACTTCAATAAAAAATATGCATATTATTATCTCCTCCTGTTTTTACTTCAACCCCTCCGTGGTCTCTTTATAAAAGATAAATCATTTGCAACATTGGTATAAAAATAAACAAAAAAAAAAAGCAAAATGAACAATGAAATGAACAATGAAATTTTGATTCAATCAACCATCATTTTTTCTTTATCACCAAATGGTTCTTCTTTGAGATCAATTCGTTGCTTCAATGCGAACTGAAATTTAATGAAAGAAAAAATTTTTTAATAAAATTATTGGCTTGTGATAATAAAACAAAATTTATCATTGTTTTAAAGAAAAAAAATAAAATAGTTAAAACAATATGGTTGTCCAATTATTCGCCTTGCAAAATATAACAAAAATACAAAAAAGAAAAAAAATGTAAAAAAAGTAGTTTAAAAAATAGCATTGAAAATATTATGCAGGAAATATGCAAAAAATTAGATGAAATCAATTTTAATTTGTTAAATAATCAACAAAAAAATTGAAATCCTGAAGAAAACATTTAAAAAAGAAAACGATTTACGCCATATCACTCAAATTATTTGTATTAAATTAAAAGAACATAAACCGAAACTAAAAATAGAAACAAAAATTTTGTGAAAATAAATTAATATGAAACGAATATTGTTCAGGAAAACTTTTCAAAATTCCTGAAAAGTACTAATTTCAATCACAGAGAGTTATAAAATCTTTGGTGATGTACTAATACCTTAAATTTTTTGATTATTTAAGTAAAAAAGGTTGGAAAAAAAAAATCTTTTCCAGTGTAACAGCAGGAAAGAAAGACCATTATAATTAAAAAATTAATCATAATGACTTAAAATTTTCCACTTATTGTAAACTTCCTTTCATAATAACCTAATTTACAAAAAAAACGACAAAAAATGAAATTTCAAATTCGATTCAATTAGCAAAAAGTTTATTGATTTCAAATTCATTAGTTGCAAAGATTTATTAACTTACGAGAATTCATCAATTTATTAATTTATTAATTTTAAGTCTTAATTTTTATTCTTTCGGTAGAATTTATTACTGAAACAATTTGCTTATTCCTTTTGTTTAGTAAATTTAAAAAAAAAAAAAAAGATTGCTCTAAATGTTAGCAATACCTTTGTCATAGCATTTCAGTTGATTAATTACAGGTATTTCGTGCATAACACATTTGTTATGCATACAATTATCTTAAAAAATAATTGAAATCTTCGAATAAATACTATAAATTGTCCATTTTTCATCTTGCAAATAATGACACGCTTGTCAAAAAAAAACAGCAAAATTTTAAAATTTCATTTTTCATATCACCTAAATTTTTCAAATTTTGATAAATTTCTTTGTGTTTATAAATATATTTCTTTCGTTTTTCTTTTTTTTTATTACAGATTCTTTGCGTATATTTTTAGAAATTTTATTTCAATCTTTCTTATATAATTTGTTGGATAATAATCTCAGCGGAAAAACTTTTTGCTAATAAATAAAGTAATGTTGTAAATTTAAATAAATTTCACATTTAATTAATGAATATTTTCTAATGGTTATAAAACAAAAGGAAAGGATAATACCAATAAATAT
>NW_018108946.1:0-4474 GCF_000183805.2 Loa loa | reverse complement strand
TTCATTATTTTCGTATAGTTTCGATCATTATTTCACATCGAAAAAAAAGAAAAAGAAAAATGTAATTTTCATGGCAATCAAAAAACTTTTTTTCTTTCTTCTCATTTCTTTTTTTCTTTTTTATAACCAATACTAAGTAAACAAAATACTCATCTTACAATGTTTACGATAAACACTTCACGGGATATTATGCTAAATTAAAAAAAAAAAAAGAAAAAAGAAATTTCGCGCAATAAAAATTTTTCGAAAATTTATTACTTTAATTAGGATCATGAAATCAACCAATCAATAATTCCTATCTTTAAGCATTATATTATAAAAAAAGAAAAAAAAATTCAAAAGTAAAAGGAAAAAGACTCTTGTAAGAGTATTATTATTATTGAAATAAAAAAGAGAACCTGAAATGAACAGGTACCCTTTGATATTAACCGTACACATTGTGCACCCTCTATCATAGCAGCTGCTTTAATTTCCTTCCTGGCATGTCGTGATTCCAAATAATCCCGGAATATTTCAACTATATTCATTGTTAATGGCAATACCAGGGCACCATCTTTTCGCCTAAAATACTATGATGTAAAAAGAAAAAACAACCTGAAATTAAGCCTAAACAAATTTCAAATTTAAATATGAAATAGTAATTAATTAATAGATTTATCGCTTTTTTCTTTTGCTTAAATAGTATATTCCATTTAATTTTATTATGAAAATTTATAGTTTATACATATGTTACTAACAATTATATCTTCAATTTTTTTTTTTGAATTTCGCTGAATTTTGCAACACTTTACGAAAAATACGGAATAAAACTTATATTTAATCGATTAATTCATTATTCGAATTAAATTTTAGAGATTAAATTATAGCATAGTTAACCTCCTGATTGATATGGTTACCAAACCAGATAGCACTGAAATGACACTATATGTACCATGATAATTCATTTCTTCAATGATAATTGAAGCTTCCGTTTTGTAGTGAGGTGGTACCACAACGGTACTATCAACAGCCCATGACATCATTTCTGATTTTGTATTTTCATTCACATTATTGAAATTCATTTCACGCTTGAAACCTGCTTTCAGTTCAGCTATTTCACCTAAATTATAAATATAACAATTATCAAATTTAATACAATAAATTATGATTTCTTGGCTAAGTATTAAAATTTGAATTCAAATTAATTAATTGAATTTTTAATTCCTTTCTTCAAAATTTTCAATTCATTTATTTAATGGAATAAACCATATCACTAGCTGATTCATCAATATAGCAATTTCTAAATCTCTCATAGCTATTTGCTCTTTGAGTTCAAAATTTCTTAGCTATACAACAACGAGGTCATTTCCTTGTTTCCCCATAATAATAGGTGAAACAAGCCAACTATGGGTATTATTATTTGTGGAAAATTCATATAAACAATGAATTGGATTAAAAATTAGCTTATTTAATTGTTAGAAATGCATTTTTTTTTTTTTACAAATCAAAAACTCATAACATTATTTTTAATTTTACACAACTTCATAATCATGGGACTAATGAACTGGAAAGTTCATTTATCACATCATTTTACCTGTCTAACTAATTTTGCATACAATTAAAAATGTTTACTTTATTTTGCTAATTTACAAATTCATTTATTTCCCATTTCTTTAGTTATTTAATAATTACATTACAACTATTTGAAATTTTTCCATCGAATTTAGGCAATAAACAATAAACGAATTATTAGTTGTTTGATATTATTGTTTATTAGCTTTGTATTTTTTATTTTTTTTTTTTGTTTTTTTGTAGGCTATCATTTTCTTGTCTTACTTACCATTTCTTTTATTTGTTAAAAACAAAAAAAAATGGAATAATTCTTCATGCTTTAATAAGCAATTGCATGTATGCCAACTTACTTTTCATTCATTGTCCAATCAATCATTGAGTAATACTAGCCTAAGCCATATTTAACATTACATGCCAATGGAAAGGAAAATATAAGCCAGAAAAGGGATAAATGCAAAAGTAAGGAGGCCAAGCACTTTTTTGTTGCCATAAATCACAGACATAATGATTTAACTGCCATTTTTCAAATTGGGTCGGCAAATAAACGAATGTTAGAAGACAAAAAAAAAAAAAAGAAGAATGTAAAAATGAGAAATTGTATTTTTTGGTTATCAATGAAAAATTTCATCGATTTTAAGCTTCTTCTTTTCATGATGAGAATAAAAGTTAATTATTAAATGCAAATTTTTCAATTATTATCATTTTCAGAAAAAGGTATGGATTTGGTACGTTTCCAAAATAATCATTATCAAACTCAAACGATACACTTTTGTGAATCCTTTTAAATCGTTGTAATCCTTCATGAAATATCCTTTCAATTATTTTGAATCATTGTGAATCTTTTATGAATTCATTTTAATTGTTCTGAATCTTTTTAAATCGTCGCGAATCCTACATGAAACCTTCCAATTGTTGTGAATCCTTCATAAAATCCTTTTAATTACTGAGAATCCTTTTGTATCGTTGCAAATCCTTCTCAGTTATCCATTTGAATCATTGTGAATCCTTCATGAAATATCCTTTCAATTGTTATGAATCCTTTTGAGTCGTCGTGAATCCATCATGAAATCCTTCCAATTGTTGTGAATCCTTTATAAAACCCTTTCAATTGTTGAGAATCCTTTTATATCGTTGTAAATCCTTCCCAGTTATCCTTTTGAATCATTGTGAATCCTTCATGAAATATCCTTTCAATTGTTGTGAATCCCTTTGAATCGTCGCGAATCTGACAGAAAACCTTCTCAGTTATTGTGAATCCTTTTGGATCGTTGTAGTCTTTCATGAAATCCTTCCAATTATTGTGAATCCTTTTGAATCATCGCGAATTCTTCATGAAATCCTTACGATCATTGTAAATCTCTATGATAACCTTTTCGTAACCTAAAATTTTCTTCTGATTAAACCAAATACAGGAATATTAATAACATCAGCGTTTATTGTTTCAACTTTTACCATTCGTTTGTAGTCTACAGGAAGATCGTTGACCAAGAACTACTATCGTTTAGTTGACAAATTTCCGCGAATCAGTGGGAAGCCTCGTGAGAAAACTTCGTAATATTTGCTCCACTTTCCTTCTTCTCCTCTTTTCAAATTATCCCCTTTTTGGTTGCATTATTTTTATAATGAAAAATTTTATCGCTAACTCTCAACCTGAAGAGAAGCGGGGTAAAAGGTCAATGGGAATGCTATGAAAATTATAAGCTTCTTAAATTAATGTCATTTTTCATTTTTGGTCTTTTTTCCTTTTGCTTCCACTCATTTATTTCCCTTTTCTTGTCTTAAACTTCTTGAACTACCTCTAATCCTCTTCTTAAAGAGGTAACCTCGTTTGTTGTCCTTTGTTGTCATCAAAATTTCTGAAAAGGAATCATTAAGGGAAAATGTTGACCGAAAATTATATCCTTTAGTTGATAAATTTCCGCGAACCAGCGGGAAGCCTCGTGAGAAAATTCTTAATATTTGCTCTATTTTCCTTCTTCTTCTCTTTTCAAATTATCCTCCTTTTTGATTGTATTATTTTAATGAATTCACATAACAGGTAGAGGCTTTCTTACCTTTACATTGCTACACAAACATTCTCCCATATGAAATAATAAATCAAATTTCTTTTCAAAGAAATTAAAGTTAAAAAAAAGAAAAATTTTCCTCTAAATTTACTTCAGACAATCATTTATGCTTTTAATTTTAATCCATGAACTATAAAAATATCGAATAAATGAGAATAAATTTGTTCAATTTCTTCAAATTTTAATTTCGTTTCAAATTTCATTCGTTCGTTTCTATTTTCTTATTGCATTTCGATTTTTTCTTTTTTTTTAACAATTTACAATATTTTAACAAGAAAAAATTCGAATTTAGGCATAATTTTCAACTTGAAATTTACGGATGAATTTTAAATTTTTTGAAATGCACAAGTTTATCCGTAAACAAAAATATCAAATTTTATGAAATTTTTGGAAAAACGAATTAAAATTTTATAAAATATTTGATTTCAATGCAAAGAATTGCTTCGATCTGTTTTCAAAATTAAATTTACTTTACAATTCTAATGACGTGCATATGTTTAAGGGAAAAATTGAATGAATGAGAATAGCATGATCAATAAAAAAAAATACTGGATAAGCTTATAAACAAAAATATCGGATAAGCTTATAAACAAAAATACCGGATAAGCTTATAAACAAAATACCGGACAAGTTTATAAACAAAAATACCGGATGAGCTTATAAGCAAAAATACCGGAGATTGTTTGTTGATAAAAAAATAATGTAAAATTAAATTGAAGAAAAAAAAATGCATACCGGATAAGATAGGTTAATAAAATGTATGATAGGTTAAAAATTGATCAAAAATCGAAGAAATGGGTTTTAAGTTAAATATCCAGCAAATATCACTTTTTTTTTTTTGTTTGAAAATTATATGA
>NW_018108945.1:0-13947 GCF_000183805.2 Loa loa | reverse complement strand
CAAGGAAAATTTCATTAATTCAATTTCTATTAATAATTATTTCATTAATAATTTAAGCTAAAAGTAAAAAAGTTAATAATATACATGTTTTTTTAAAAATAATTCAAGCTAAAAAGATCGGTTTTATATATATATATATATTTACTTTTTTTTTTAAATAATTTAAGCCTAAAAAGGTCGATAATATATTTATATAAATATATATTTTTTTTTTAAAAAAAATAATTTAAGCTAAAAATATTGATAATATACTTACCAGTGAATAATGTAAATGGTCAATTAACCATTTCTATAATAAGAAATTTGAAATAGCAATTAATTGTTGAAAAAATGATTTTTTTCATTTTCATCTTTCGTTCTTACCATCTAAATTGTTCAAATTATAATAAAATTATATTCCTAAAAAATAATATTAAGAAAAAAAAATAGGAAAAAAAAAGAAAAAAAAAACAAAAGTCCAAATTTCTCTCCTATTGCGACAATTTGCACAATCGCTTTCGCTCCTATCCAGATTATAATCATTTATATTTTTCAACGCTTTATGCCCATCCCAAACATAATACATAACGCTGATCTTCTATACAATTCCTAATATTATTTAAAATTGATCCTATTAATTCAACTTTTTAATTCCATAAATTATCGTTTTCCCCATAATTGATATCATTGGAATGTATTTTATCATTCCTATCATTGATATATTATTATCATCATGAAATAAATAAACTGCTGATCAAATTAATCTGTTTTTTCTTTTTAAAAAAAAAAAAGAAAAAAAGGGAATTTAAAATCCTGTGAAATTATTTTCATTTAAATTAAAACAATAATTGCATTTAATTTGTTAATTTTTATTATTGTCATAACTATATTATCACTTCATTCAGTCTATCCATCAATATCTTCGACCATTTATCTACCAATGAGCGGGCAATTAAAAGACTTTTGATCAAATAATTGTTTCATTACGCATTATTTAGCGATATCAAACGGTCGGTTCAATTGTTATTGCGCATTTAATTCGGATTCAAACAATTTAGTAATACTTTTGTGGAACTTTTTTTCTTTTCTTTTTTTTTTTTTTTCATAATGAAAATGGACAATTTTTAACATTAATAAACGTGAAATTCTTTGGATTTTTTCACAAAAGAAAAAAAAAAACAAACTTTCTTTTTTTCTTTTCCTATCCAATTTCATGAAATATCTTGTTTGATTATGAAATATTTGCGTGTAATTACATGTTTTGTCCGTAAATTTGATGAAATGTTTTAGTTAAATTGAACGAATTCCAACAGTAACAATATTCTTAGATGATATTGATGAGATGAATAAGTCAGCAAATTTATCTGTATGTATTTTATTATCATCTTTGACTGATAATTGATTGTCGTCTAATTTTAGGACGATGTTTTTTTTTTTTGCTTTTTTTTTTCAAGATTGAAATAAATTGAAATTGTGAATTTATTCTTTCTTATAACTTTATGAAAAAATATTGTCAAATTTTAACTTAACAATTTCATATAAAATGTGCAAAAATCATTTTCAGCGAGGTGAGGAAAACGAAGAACAAATGATAAAGGCAACATTATCTGGATCAATGCCGAACATTCGCGATGTTCAGGTATTATCAATCATCTTTTGATAACAATAAATAAAGCATAATTTATAAGTTTCCGATTATCCCTTTCCCGAATTGCTTCGAATAATATCTTTTTCCAGTCTTATTCTCACATTACTATCCTGATTACATTGGTTGGCCGGAATTATTACTCTAGATAACTGTTTTGATCAATTGTAATCATTATTCAAGAATGTTTCACGATCATCTTCTATGCTTCATTGCTCGAATGCTATCCTGATTCCGGAAAGCATTATTCCGGTAGGAATGATAGATGGATATTTCATTTTGCGCATGAACAAAACGATGAAAGAGAAGTTTGTTTGTAGGATAGTGGGAACCGTTCTGCAGATCGAAGTAACTTAATGAATGATAGTATTAGTAGTGGAAGTAGCAAAGCTGAAGGGCATCCAGTAATGAAGTCAAAGGGAAGCGAAGTAAGACTGATTATCATTAAAAATTAATCCTTTTTTTCTTTGATTTATTACGATAACATTTGTTGGATTTATGAATTTATGAAAAGAGAAAAAAGGAAGAATGAATGCATATTTTGACTTAATTTATCTAAGGAAAAAGCAACAAGAAAATCACATGCTGAGGCTCATCTTATCAATATGGGTCAAAGTTCAACATTTCCACGACGTATTGTATTGAAGAAGCAAGAAACGACACCGAAAAAAGAAGCTGAAGCGAGTAAAATTTAATAGATTGACTTGATTTCAATTTTACTTTTTATTTGAAATTAAAAATGATGCACAATATATTTAAGCTATTGGAAAAAAGAAAGATCCGTTTTCGGATTGCTTATTTTCGTAACTCAAATTGTTTTTAAAAATTGATCAGGATGATAAGATGATAAGGTATGAGACATATCTTTTTCAGGCATAAAAATGCTACCACTTACCACTTTGAGTCCATTATTTCCACGAAGCACTGTATCGATGAAACAAGAAAGCACACCAAAAACCGAAGTGGAAAAGAGTAAAATTTAAAATGATTTCGGTTTTTTTTTCTTTAAATCAGAAATGATGTACGGATATATTTAAGGATTGAAAAAAATTTTGAACCAATTTTCGGTTTACTTATTCTGAAATGATTATTTTTCCGGATAATTTTTAATAGTAATGATATGCTAAAATGAATTTCACACTATAGAACAAACGAAATCCGAAATGCAAGAGAAACCTGCGGTAAAGGAATGCGCAAATTGTCATATCATGCATACTCAGTTATCAGATGTTAATGCAAAGGTTACAATTCAACTTTTTACAATCATAATATCAATTTTTCCTCTTTGACTTTATCACTGTCAATTTCTGATGTGGTGATATATTTCAGATAAAAGAATATGAAGCAAAACTTAAGAAGAAAAGCTCTGCAACAAAAACACGTGCATCTGAAAGTTTTCACGCTGAAGTAGGATCATAAACATAATTTATGATTATACTTTGATTTATGGGAAAATTTAAAGTAATATCTTGTGATATAGTTATGCAACCTTTTCGATTGTGACAAATGATTTGACAGGAGGCTACACTTAATGTGACAAATGATTTGACAGAAAGTTACTGTTTAAACATTCGGTTGAAATTATTCAGGGTGATGTTGGCAAATCGCAAGAAGTTGCAAGCACTGTTGAGTTCGCTGACAGCAGTGAAGAAGTCAACCAATGGAAGGCTCATTGTGTAAGTTTTTCAACATAGCATTTACAGTTTCCGCAATTCTAGACAAGTGTTGACTAC
The DNA here is from genome assembly GCF_000183805.2 of Loa loa. NCBI lineage: Eukaryota > Metazoa > Nematoda > Chromadorea > Rhabditida > Onchocercidae > Loa > Loa loa. The sequence continues at coordinate 10,590 of NW_018108945.1, read as the reverse complement.
ATTATCTGTGTTATATTCACTAATACTAGTTCCTTTGATACTAGGCTTCAGTTCTAAGTATGACAGTGGAGAGTCTTCAAAAAAAAAGATTACATTCATCATTTTCTGTATGAAAAAGTTCGATGTTTGTTCGTTTTATTTTTTTGTTGTTGCAGGCAGAACTCACATCGAAATTGAAAATTCTTCAGACCGAGATGATGCAGCAAATGTCTACCTATCAATTAAAAATGGATGAAGCTTTGAATGAGCGTGAAGTTGTACTGGCAAAAGTAACTGGTTCATTATTCTTCAGGCTGAGTTTAAAGTACAAACGTACAGGGTAGGCAGGATTTTTCATGAGTAACTATTATTAAAATTTCAGCTAACAAAAGCTCGGGAAAAAGTTAGTTCTTTGGAAATGGCATTGGAACATCAAAAAGAAAGAAATATTGCACTATCAAATGTCATACAGGTATGTATGAATTATTGAGAATTGAAAAAACTCGATTACAACAATGATGACCTTTGACCATTAATTCTTATTGTTATATTTTGTGCACCTTTACTTATCTTAGGAAAGGTTTAAATAATTGATGTTACAAGGTAAAGACGTAACATTTTACTTTTTTTCGTAAGTTAAAAGTCCTTTTTCATTAAATCTAATCATGGTTTTCTTCGGTTTAAATCTTGAATATAATTTTAATTCCAACTTAGATCTTAGCTTCACTTTTATTGCGGGAAATTTGACGATCATCTTATGATCATTCTAGGATATGGAATTGAAATCAATAGAAAAACTGGAAAAACAAAAGGAAGAATTGATGCATACAGCAGGGGCGGAATTCGCAGAGACAGACAAATTATATCGTTCCAGCCAGAATAAGATTACGGCACTTGAAGCAATGCTTAAAAAGGCTAATTGTGATAATGAGGAATTGCGTCGCCGCCTTGATTCAACCACCGATGATCTCAAAAATGTGAAATTCGGTGGAATGGAACCGGAAGAATTAGATCGTCGGCTAGAGAAAAAATTAAATTCACTCATGGAAAAGTTTAAAGCGGAAGCGCAGAATCCAGATCTTGCATGGGTGGGAGAGGAAAATGTACGAAATATTATGGATGGTTTCGAAGTGATAGTTAAAGTCATCCTCGAGAAAGAGCCTCATCTTGAGCAGCTGGCTGAACAACTTGCAGCTGTTATGGAAATAAAGAAAGGAGGAGAGAGTGAAGTATGCAATTTTCATTTATGTAATTTTCAAGGTCAAATTTACATATGATATCAATAAAATACGGAATACACTTATTTTAAAAGGAATAATTTCAGCCGGTAGAACCATCAGATATTGGTAAAGAAGGTAATGTAGAAGAGAAAGCTTTCAAGGTATTTTTTGATCCATTTCCGTCTACAATTCATATTAAAGTAACATTTCATCATGTCAGGATATTTATAATTTTTAGGACTTCAAAACAGAAATGAGCGCGGAAATTGAAGCAATAATGGAGAAGTATCATGTCAAACAAACGAACGATCTTTCTGAAAGTGTATGCAAAATTATGGATTATTTGGGACGTACGGAACAGGTGAAATTATTGCAATATTCAGTTGATGAAGTTTTCACTTTCAAAATCTTGAAGATTTGTTTTCAAGAAAAAAAACGAATGACTAAAGTGAAGCAAAATTTTAGGTTTATTATTTTCAAGAATTATCAACTTTTTACTAATCATCTTACAGCTGTGTATGGGAGAATTTTTAACACTTATTTGGTGATAACTTGGAATATCTTTCATTTATTAACAATGATAAGTTGTCTGGATGTAGTGCTGAAATGGAAAATTGAAATTCAGTTTTACAAAATTCAATTTTACGAGAAAAAATCAAAAATACTTCTTTGTAGAAAGTCGATGCTAGTGTAGTGAAGCGTATTGATGAATTGAACGATTTGCTTCTTGTTATTGACAGTAAACAGAATGATCTTCAAGCAACCGAAGAAAGGATGAATGGTAAGCTAGAAAATCTTTCTGAAACAGTTGAAGATATCGGAAATAGAGCGAATTTCGTAAACGAAGGTCGATTGACGGAATTTTGGCGAGAAAGACACAGTATTAAAGCGGCATTATCCTATGTTGAACAACTTGGCGGTGATCAAATGGTATGTTTCAATAGATATCAATTTAATTTTTTGTTAAAATTTGAGATTTGTATTTTTAATTCTTTCTATTTAACAATGGGTGGGTATTTCGAATAATTAACTCAATGGTACTAGGAGTAATTTAAAGTAAATAACATTTCCAATGTTTTCTTCTGGCAAATATATGACAAGAATTTTGTGTGACAAAAACAAGACATATATGACAAGGCAATGTATCTACTGAGTATTTGATTTTTCAGGTGATACCTATTAAGTTTTTCATTTTTTATTTTTTTTTCCTAATATAAAATTTATTTCAGAAGCTTGAAAACAGATTACGCAATATGGAAATGCAATATGCAAGACTTGAAGAAGAAATACGTAACGAATCTATACGACCAATGGCTTACATACGTGAAACATCTGACAAACGACATGACACATCTCGTAAAGTAGGCGATTACAGTGATATGATGGAATGGCCACCTGCAGGACGATATTGGGGTTCGACAGGTTACAAGAAGGTAATAATGATAGTAATCTCTTGGTTTCTACAAAGAAATTTCAAAAATAGCTATCTTTAGAAATCCTCAATAACCGGATATGTCCATCTATGTTTCTCTAGTTTCTCTAGTTTTATTCTAGATTGCATTATTAATATCTTTTCAATTAATGCAATTCTATTAATGGATTTTATTGGATGGTATTATTCATTTCCTTAGCATGTAAGATTTGTATAAATTTTAGGAGGATGAAAACAGAGGTCAACGCAGAACTGCTCATCATGGAGCGGGAAAAGAAATTCCGACAGGTATAAAATGAAAGAACTTTAAATGCCTTGAGAAAATCATTATTTATCTTCGATAGTTTTAGAAGTTTGATGCTATTTTGCACTCTTATTAGCTTTCAAATATTACCTTCCTAAGCTGTTACAATATTCATCAATCAGTGGCATTTATTCGATTTCTAGTCTATTCGAAATACATTTAAGTTATGTTCAAAAATAAATCTTCATTTCTTCATCTTTCCAATGAAATCAAAATAATCAAGTTTTTTTTTCCTCTCTTCCACAATCATATTACCGAATACCTTATCAAAAATTTAAAATAAAAAAGCTTTTCACTTCACTCCATTTCAAATCCAAATTTGCAGAAGGATATAAACCAGGAGCAAGTGAACGCAAAACAAAAAGTCCCAAAAAATTATCTGAAGTGAAATTCCCAAGATGCTATCCTAGTTGAAGTGAAAATGTCGCATACATTTTTGTCATTTGCGTATTATTATCATAGTATCGATTCCGTATTGGTTATTTTTATCTTAAGCCAAAAAGAAGTGAATGAAAATTAATTTTCATTTTTCATATTTCCTGCTATCAAATGCTCATTCAAGTTACTCAATGGTCCATTGTGTAATTATTTTGATTTCTGATTATTGATGAATTATTTTATTCAACGATCTTTTTTCTATGTTTACTCCGAATTTTTATCATTCAATTCAATTTATTTTTATCCTTTATGACAATTACTGCCTTTTATTTTTCGTCTAAATATTTCTTTTTAATGCTTATTTCAATGATCTCCATTAAGTTTTTCTTTTTCTTTACATGATGCTACATCCAGTATTACAGCTTGAAAAACTTCGATTTACATTTCGGACATAATGGGTGTTAGGGGAAGACTAAATGAAATTATAAAATTATGCTTTTATCATATAGAGTGATATTTTCCTTTTTGTTCATTTTACTCTTTAACAGAGAGCATCAATGAATTTTGAGCTATTAATAGTTGAGGGCGATTATTGTTGATTTATATCATTTGTCTTGCACAGTTGTCATCACAATGAAGGATAGTAAAACGTTCATGCGATAACTTTAAAGTTTTACTCTTCTAAAGTAATTAAGGATGAAAGACTGGGATGAAAAGGTTCGATGAATGTGAAGAATTGTTTTGTCAGTATTGTATCATCATTGAGCTTTACCGTTCAATGAAGTGCTGTATGGTGACAAATCAAGATCAAGTCAACAGCTCAACAGGATTTGCTGGATTCAGGAAACTATAGCAAAATGTGAAAAATGTTATTTGAGGGTTGTAATTTTTGTTGAGCTCATATTATGATCAAAATAGATGAGAAGTAATGATGCGCAAATGTCACTGCTGTAAAATGCAGTTAAATTTCAAGTTCTATCAGAGATTTATGGCAAGCTTTGTGGACATTCTTTCTGTTTCTGGATATTAACTAACTTTTAAATGAAATGGTCATATGAATCACTCAAAGGGAATACGATGGATTTATAATTATCTGCAATGACTAGGGAATAGAAATTTTTTTTAAAAAAAAAAGATTTCTTTTGTTTACAAAATTTTTTTGCAATTTTCATAATTGGTAAATGAAATTGATCAAAGTAAATCAATGAAATGATGAAAGCATTGGTCAAATGTCACTTGTAACATATGCATTTTATTTGAGAATCTGAGTTTTGAAATGTGAAATTACAAAAATGGAATCCTCAAACAGCTCCCGGTACATTCATTCCCTTGTAGTGTAATTTTTTCGCTTTTAGTTTTTAGTTTCAAGTCAAATTGCTACTTTGAAGTTGCTACTTTGTTTCTCGATTTCATGCTTCAAAATTATAATGGATTAAAAGGTCAAAGGTCTCACCGATTTTCGTAAGATTTTTTTGTTCATTGCCTAAAATATTACACTAGATATGCTTCAATTTGAAATAAATTTCACCTATAATTTTTCAATAATTACTTTATTGAATTAGAAAAAAAAAAAAAAGAAAGCTATCTGAGAATCAACTTCTTAACCTTGTCACTACTACCTACGAAATATAGCATTAAAAGATAAACAAAATGTAATATGTCCCAAATGTAGTTTGAGACTTTGGAAGAAGTGTAAAATTTAAATTTAGTTTTACTCGACAATATTCATAAATTATATCTATACAATATTTCCTTACACTAAAAAAAAAAGCTGCAAAATTTCGAAAAAAATCTACAATTATTACTTCCATTTGATTAATTTATTATAGTTTTCAATTTTCATAAGTATATATGTATTTTTGTTAGAAATTTGTTTTCCTTTTGAATTTCTTTCTCTTTTTCCTTGACTATCCTTTCTTCTTTTTTTTTCCTTTCCTCTAAAATTTTTACAAAATTTGAAATTGTTTAAGCGTATTTGTCTGCATCATTTTTCCTATAATTCGAAAAGTTATCCTGAAATGTTACATATCAATTTAAGTATGCTAAAAAGTAAAATTGCAAAAGTATGAAAATTTTCTTCCATTAATTAATTTTGTTTTAAATGTATTATTGAAATTTTGTGAAATGATAACCATACATACATATATTATGATATGTAATTAAACAAATCAAATATTTTTTCCTTTTTTTTTTTTGTTGATCAATTACGATATTTTATGGTAACATTTAGAATAATAACAAAGCTAAAAATGATAGATTAAATGAAAATTGTATTTAAATGATATTGAGATGTGACAAAGATAATAAAGGCATTTTGAAATTTTTAAATAAACCGGAAAATAGTAATAATATTAAAAATGTGCTTAATTTGTTAAGAACAAAATAATAATCCGGAATGCAAAAATAATATTTAGATTAGCTGAACGATTATCACAGAATTAAATAATAGACATTACAAAGCTCATCCAAAATTTAACAATTAGCTAATCTGAAAATATATATATATCATGAGTGTAAATGAAAATTGCAATCCTAAAATATGAATATTATTTGTCATAAATATTTTCAATTTCATTATAAACATATTACACCTATTCCGTGATGCAAAATGATATCTTAAAACGGTGAAAATTTCCATCATTTCAATTAATTACTTCTTCATCACTTTAATTAATTACTTTGTCGTAAACCACGTAAACGTGATCCATTATCACAAGATGTTAACGCTTTAGCTAAATCACGCGCCGAATTTTTCCCCTTGAATACTCTTTTACGCTCACCAGCAATTGTTTCCAATTCATACCTAAAATAATATATCAAGATTTTTTTTTTTTCTTGTGTAATTTGAAAGAATTAGGATGAGAATAATTCTTTTCTCATTTTCTCGACCTCTTTTCTCGAATAGAGGGAACTCTCTTCTATCTTTTTCAACCCGTATCTCTTGCTCCCCGATAAATGAAATTATAAATTTCTCCTAAGATATTATCCATTTTTGTTTCATTCATTTTTTTTTTTTTTATTATAATATTTTTTTAATAATAATAATAAAAATCACTGCACAAAAAAATCTTTCAATCAAATTTATTATCAAAAAATTTTCATCCCGATATCGCGGGAAATTTTCTGAGCAGGAAAAAGAATGGAAAAAAGAAATTTTTTTTTTTTGCAGCATACTTACTCCCTCCATGAATCGGTAACTGTTGCAGTAAATGTTCGAACATTGGGTAATCGATGAAGCATTGATGATGGCTCATCAACCAAATCATAACTAAAACCAATAAAATATATGATAGAAGAATGAATGTACAATCAAATCTCAATGCCAATCAACTCATCATTTTCACCTATAGATCATTCTAAGAACTATTTGGGTGGTCTTGAGCAGCAACACAAATAAATGCCATTATATGAGAATATGATAAATGAAAAACATCGTGGGTGGTCCTTTCTACAATCGACATTTTATCGTGAACAATTATTTGGAACAAATTTCTAGTGAAATAATGTTGCATATGTACGATGCTATATGATGATGATATGCTTTTGCAATGATATGCATTAATGCTGTAGGTGATAATGGTGATAAGAGTGATAATAGTAGTAGTGATGATAAGGATGATGATAATAGTGATAGTGATGATATTACTGCTTGTTACTTTTTGATCTGAACCTTTTTTTTTTTATTCAATGTATTTTGTACAAATAGTATTCATATTTTCACTTTCTTTTTCTTTTTTTTGCAGAAGTTTTGAAAGTTATTGATAAATTTAAGCGTAGCATTTTAGAAGTGAATAGTTCAAGTTAACGAAGTTTTGATCATTTTTCCTTATATTTAATTGAATCATTTTACTTTTCCCTTTTTCTTCTAATGAGTTAAATTAAGTGTTTTTTTTGGCTTGAAATTAAAAGTTTTTGGCTTCTTTTTTTTTTGGAGAGATTATAAAAAAAAAAACTTTGGGAAAAACCTAATTTAGCCATTTTTTTTTCTTTTCATACAAGCTCTTTTTATGGTTTTTACTACATTTATCAATAAACGGACGATGTAAAATTCACTAATTATGATTAATTTTATTTTTCCTTTCTCTTTTTTTTTTGTTAATTCTAATAAAATTTTACCACACCTGAAACCATCGGTAACGACGACAACATTAGTAAGCACATTGGAACGACGATCTTGCAACAACTCCAATGCTAATTTTAATGCTGCTCCCGTAGCAGTTATACCGGCAAAGAATGGTAATTCTTGAATGAAAAAAATATCAATTAAAATTGTTGTTTAATTTGATAAAAAATTCATTTTTTTTTCTGTAAATTATTGAAAATCAAAAATTTTCCTTTCAAAATTATTGGAAGTGCTTGAAGCATAATAAAAATTTACATTTATTTATAAGAACTGAAATGTAAAATATCTGCAAATTTTTGTCGAAATATTAAAATTAAATTTATGAAAGTCTCATGCCCATTAATTGATTAAATTTGAATTTGAAAGCTCATAGTTTAAAATATAAAAATTTACTTTTAATAGTTTCAACAATTTCGGTTCGATTTTTTATGCACTATAAATGGTAGTTTAACTTGTCGTCGTAAAGGACTGCTATATTCGACTACTGCAAAACAAAAGCCATGATAATCATTTCTTGTATATTATGCATTGAAATTATAGGAAGTGAAAATTAAAATGCATTTGTTTGATTTCATCATTTCTTTTTTAAATTTAAAAATTTGTGGGATTATTTCAAAATTCATTTTTACTTTAAATTAAAAAAGTGACATTCTTTAATTAAAAAAAAGAAAAAAGGAATTATGTAAATAGAAAAAGCTTTTTTAATATTCAATAATTTCTAGTTGTCAAAAAAGAGAAGTTATTAATAAGCAATAAAAAGAAAAAAAAATTGAATGAAAATAATATAAATACTTCCAATCCTTGTTTCATTGTCAATTTCGGGAAGAATTAAATTAATAGTTTCAATAATGTATTCACGATGATCCTCAAAGAATCGCTTTACTGAGCTGGTTGAATCTACCACGAAAAGTGTATCAGATGCTGAGCAATCTGATATTTTAAAAAAAAGAAATGACATTAATTATATTATTTCAATTGTCATATTGATTTTATAAATTGGAAATTTTTTTATTAGTTAAAAAATTGAAAGATGATAAATCAGGTATCAGTAATAGGTATTAGTTTTAATTATTATAATTTAAAATTTATTTATGCCAACATATATCAACCTTACTTATCCGTAACTTCCTAATTAATCTATAAGTAATAATTTAATGAATAAACAGATTAGTTAAAAAAATAAACTGATATAACCTGATCGTCTACTTGGCAATGTGATCGGTCGACTTTCCGGTTTTCTTGTACTACCCGGCTGTGTTGGTATTGTAGACGATAAACGAGTTGATCGTGATGTTTCACTCTATAAAGCACCGAATTTAATGAATTCAATGATATGTGCTATTTTTAATTAACATCATATTAAGGATTATTCATTTATCTTTCCACATTGTTGGCATTATTTGCAAGATTTAAGATACATTAATTAATTTGGTTAACTATTTCAGAAAATCCACAAATCAAGTGATACCAAGTGATCAATCAAGTGATCAAGTGATACCAAAATGATATTTGCTTACTATTATTTTCTATGCGATCGATAAAAATAATTTCAAACAAGAAATCAAATTTAAGCTACCGTTCGACTTTGAGTTATTCTGCTGATTGTTTGGGTAGGTTTTTTTGAAGTTGAAGTAATCCGAGAATGTTTTGTGGTAATGCGTGTTGTATGTCGAGTAGGTCTTGTTGATGATCTAGTTGAAAGTGATTGAGGTTTTAATGATGAAGTTGTCGTACGTGGTCTAAATGATGAAACTTTGGATATTCTTGGAGATGATTTTGTTGATGACGAAATAAGCGGTTGTCTACTTGTTTGGTTGATTTGGTTGACAGTTGATTGTGTTATTGTTGGAATTGAACTAGATGATGCATAATCATCTATCGGTGATCCACAAGTTATATTTTCGGCCGGATGAAGTAATTGTGTGGATGGTGGATTACTTTCTGATTGAACAATTTCTTTTGTAACATTTTCATACTCATTTCCGGAATACGAAGGTTCACTTGTATAAGGGATTTCTTCGGGAATATTCGATGCATAATTTATTGGTTGTGCCAAAGATGGTGGTGCTACTTCACCATATTGTGCTTTACAGACCTATCAATGAAATAATTTAATACTTGCTTAAATTAACAATTTATGATTTAAATTTAATCCCTTTAAATATTTTGACACAAAAACTGATCTTCATAATTTCCTATATGATTTTTTTTCCCAAGAGAAAATATTAATAATTGTTATTAATTACTAAATGATGAAATATAACAAAACATGCTCAAATTCTATTCCAATATATATTCAATTCAATTCCATTATATCCCATCCCTTTTTTTTCACTTATCTCTCTAACTATTTCATCCAAATTTATTAACTTTTATTCTGTTCCATTCTATTCTATTTTGAATCAAAGCATATCAAGGAATGTCACTTTTTTTTTTCCTTTTTTTTTTTTGTTTTGGAAAATAAAGAGAGCAATGGATTTTGGAGAAATTGGGCTGAGGAAGGCGGGAAGATAAATTTGAATTTATTATTAATAAGGTTCATGAACGAAAAAGAAGCCAAGAAATGGAGAGAGGAAGATATTAATGAGAGTAGTAAGTAAATTATTTACAACAACAACTTACAGTTATTAGCACAACAGCTAACAGAAGTTGGATCATTCGACGTTGCTATAACATATCTTAATTATGAATTTATTCTACATGAAAATTTATTGAATTCAAAAAAAATTACCTTTTAAATGAAATTTATCTATGTTACAACTATAGAATTATTCGGACATCCAATATAAATGGTATTGTATTGTAATCTGATACGACTAATCAATCAACCTATCAAAGATAACGGATACTATCATGATTTATAACCAGTAATCAAAAATTATCCCATTTTTTATTTCCTTTTTTTCTTTTTTTGTGAATTTATTCCATATAAAAATTCATTAAATTCTCAATTTGATGTATTTAATTATCATATTATTAGATTACAACATTTGTGGATAATTAATGGTTTAATGGATGTACTTTTTTAGAATTCAAATTATTCAATTTTCGTTTTCGTCCGTTTTCCTTTTCTTTTCCTTTTCTTTTTTTTTCTTAGTAAAAACAAAGTTCTGATTGAACTTTTAGTTTTAATGAGCGAAAAGTACGCTGAATT
>NW_018108944.1:12880-14058 GCF_000183805.2 Loa loa | reverse complement strand
CAATTAAATCAAAAGGAATTGAATAAGTGAATAAGTATTGAGCAAATCATTCATCAGCTATAAAAATAATGGCTTAAAAAATTGATGACATCTTCGTTGTCACTTCAATTCTTGGTTGGTTTTCCACCTTAGGTCAAGTCCTCATTTTTGAACAAATTTCACCCTGAACAATGGGAAAACTTACTAGCCATGTACCTAAACCAAAAAGCGGTAAATCGGCACCAGTGGCTAATTTGACAGTTTCGTATTTAACCATATCTGAAAAAATTTTGAACACAGTGAGAACTGAACATGACAGGTAATTCAATAATATCTTCTGATTCGCCTACTAAATTTTTTCTGCAATAATTTCTTGCTACATACATTACTTAAAATTATGGGTAAATTACCCACTCATCAAGGACAAACAATGAAATCTGAATTAAATTACTCGTCATCAGTCGATAACGATACAATCATTTCACGGCTCCGTTACCTAATGTAATTGTAGGTAAGAAGTTATCATGCAACAGTTGTCGATGAGACACGTGACACTTTCCTGTGAAAGTCTATGAGTACTGTATCTCAAGATTATTTCAGTTCATCCATGAGAAGAATACTGTAGCGTACGTACAAAATCATAAAAGTATTAGTCATTATGACAGCAGTAATATCCAAGAATAGAGATAAACAAGTTATTGATTTATATACGTTTCGATAGATATGGTAGGATCAGTGATTTCAGATAGCTCAACAATTGAGAGTCTTATCCGTTGATCTTCCACTTGATTTGATCGTTTTCTCTCATATAATGGATTGTGAAAAGATGGTCGATCAATTACCGAAAATTCAAAATTTCTTCTTTCTTTTGAATTTTTCGGAATTAACTAATACCAAACATATGCTATTCCTCACAATGAATTTCTTCCTTGTAATGATAGTGTATTTCGATTTTTACAGAACTATTTATGGAACATACTTTATTGATGAAAAAAAAGAATGAAGTTACAATATTAATGTTTCAAATTAAAGAAATTATAAAATTGATTATCACAGCATTTGAAGAAAATGAAAGGAATTAACGTCAGCATCTTCAAAGTATCGAAATCTTTCAAAAAGTCCCATCCAAAGGACTAACAAGATTCCTTGCATTAACTTTTTTCTTCGATATTGCTAATGATCATTCGACTGATTGAATG